>NW_013670490.1:42755-45455 GCF_000517525.1 Limulus polyphemus | reverse complement strand
AATCAGAGGCTGCTTAAGTATGAGATAACTTGCGACCAATCAGAGGCTGCTTAAGTATGAGATAACACGTGACCAATCAGAGGCTGCTTAAGTATGAGATAACACGTGACCAATCAGAGGCTGCTTAAGTATGAGATAACTTGCGACCAATCAGAGGCTGCTTAAGTATGAGATAACATGTGACCAATCAGAGACTGCTTAAGTATGAGATAACATGCAACCAATCACAGGCTGCTTAATTTTTAAGCAGCCTCTGATTGGTCGCATGTTATCTCATTGACATGTAGACAATAGAAACAATGTTGTTTTAAAGTAAGGGTGACGTCTACATAATAGGAACAGTGTTGTTCTAAAGTAAGAGTGACGTCTACATAATAGGAACAGTATTGTTCTAAAGTAAGGGTGACATGTAGACAATAGAAACAATGTTGTAAGAGTGGCTGAAATGTTTCTCTTGTTGTCATAGGCACTCGTCAGTTTATCATCAGCCGACAAATAGGGTCAACAAGTACTTGGCTCAGGCCATCGATGCGAGGAGTGTGAACATGGAGAAGGCTACTCATGCCAATGTGGTGACACTTTGTTTCATAGATAAACATAAGGAAAGAGAGGTAAATATTATCATTCTGTAGGATTTTATCTTTAATTTGGAAGATATATGCATTTCTAGAATACAAGTACTAATTGAAACATGCAATATTTATCTAAGTTACATAAAATTACAACAATTCTAAAACTACATAATATCTAAACTAGCATAGTGTTTTGATTGGTAGCTAGTATGTTATTACATCACAAAGTTAAAATTTTTCTTTGAGTAAAGGCCTAATGTGAGTATCCAAGAAGTAGAATGTATAACATTATTTTAACTGCTCATTCTTCATACTGCTACCAACAAGGTAGTTTGATTAAAACCAGATCACACATCAACGATATAGCAGTATTTCAACTGAAGCTTTGTATGTACGTGAAGGGTCTCGTCTTGTTTTCTGTATCACCAAACATGTGAAGTGGGTAGTGAAGATTCTGTTATAACATTCTTCTTTCTTGAAACCTGTAGGGCTAATAAAGAAAGTTATGGTTAACCCCATGAGCATGGATGGATGGGGATCAAAGTGCTCATGCCACAAACTTGTACAAAGTGTCATTCAACATAGTGTTATTAATTTGACATGAGAGCAATCAGCTTTTTGTTTTACTCTTGTCTGTTGATGTTGGGACAGTTTGTGTTAGAAATACCATCAGATACAATATGCAGGATACTGAAAGAAACTGTAGATGTACATTTAGGATGTATTAGAGATCTTGCAAATACAATATGTAAACTGCATGCTGGGAAAAGTATTTTTGAAGTTTACATGATCATCTCCTCGTACTCCAACATTTTGCAAATTCTGAGTCAGACTGACTTCATCAATTTACAGACATCTTGTTGTTTTGTGTACAACAGAATTGTACTGTTTGCTACATTTCATGAAGATACACGTAGTAAATTCAGTTATAGTCAACATTACTTCTTCAATGCCATGCACATTTGGTTAGTCAACATTACTTCTTCAATGCCATGCACATTTGGTTAAGAATATTATCTTAGTATGGTGTGAAAAGTTTTATCAAATATAAAAATAAATTATGGTCTGAAAGTAAAAATTTGGTATTTTTGTTAATCTTCGGAGAATTGTGCTTGAATAAAAAGAAAAGGTACACAGAAACGAAGGTATTTTAATAACTAATAAATTCTATGAAATAATATGGGGGACTGAATATAAACATTTAATTATAAAACAATATATTTTTAAAAAGATTTGACAAAAAATATTTTAATATTCACTATCATGAAACTTAAATACATGAAAGGGAAAATTAATTATTTTATAAATATTTAATATCAGTATATTATGCATTTGAGTATCCAGTATTAAAACTAATTCTTTCGATTTATTAAATCATTTTAACATAACCTACTCAACCTACATATTTTTACTTTCACTTCATGTTGCATTTTGCACAGTATAATTATTAAATTCTAATTCCACCACTATCATTATATCTTTTAGAGGAATAAATGCTTATTCTAATTTATATAATATCACAAATTAAATAGCTTTCCTTCAGAAAATTACACCTTATATCATTACTCATACTTAAGCAGCCTCTGATTGGTCGCATGTTATCTCATACTTAAGCAGCCTCTGATTGGTCGCAAGTTATCTCATACTTAAGCAGCCTCTGATTGGTCACATGTTATCTCATACTTAAGCAGCCTCTGATAGGTTACGTGTTATCTCATACTTAAGCAGCCTCTGATTGGTCACGTGTTATCTCATACCCCTTACTTTAGAACAATACTGTTCCTATTATGTAGACGTCACCCTTACTTTAGAACAATACTGTTCCTATTATGTAGACGTCACCCTTACTTTAGAACAACACAGTTCCTATTATGTAGATGTCACCCTTACTTTAGAACAACATTGTTCCTATTATGTAGACGTCACCCTTACTTTAGAACAATACTGTTCCTATTATGTAGATGTCACCCTTACTTTAGAACAATACTGTTCCTATTATGTAGACGTCACCCTTACTTTAGAACAATACTGTTCCTATTATGTAGATGTCACCCTTACTTTAGAACAACACTGTTCCTATTATGTAGATGTCACCCTTACTTTAGAACAACACTGTTCCTATTATGTA
>NW_013670490.1:34821-42012 GCF_000517525.1 Limulus polyphemus | reverse complement strand
TCGCTTTTTCTCTCATACTAAAGCAGCCTCTGATTGGTCACATGTTATCTCATACTTAAGCAGCCTCTGATTGGTCACATGTTATCTCATACTTAAGCAGCCTCTGATTGGTCACATGTTATCTCATACATATGCAGTCTTTGACTAGTTACACCGATGTTGTTACTCATACATAAATATTGGGGTGCTTTATTACATTTTAACTGTTATAAAAATAAATATCATGTCAGTGGTAATACCTCCAAAAACACTATTTTTATCGGTAAACTTATTTTAAAAAGCTATTCCAGAAAATGTTCTTGAATTCATCTATCAGAACTAAAACGAACAATTCTGCCAGTGGTTTATTCATAACCTAAATTTAGATTCCTTGCCTTGAGGTCTCCAAGACGTATTCAGAGGAGATACATAACATTTTTAATGTTTCCAATAAAGAGCTTATAATAAGAATGTCGGTGGATGAAACTTGAAAGTATCCTATTTCCGAATGTTATTTTGAACCCATTCATCGAACGTATATTGGTCTTACAGTTGTCGTTCCTCAAGACATCTAATTCTCCACCGTTACTGTTGTACAACCTTGTTAACGATACCGATTTTTTATGGTCTGTTTTGATATGTCTCTTTATATATATACTCTTATTCTGGCTTAGTTTGTAAAAATTTTCATATGTTCTTTTTAGTATCACAAAGAGAAGGATCATGGCTCCACGAACAGCATGGCTTGTGCCTTGGCACTCTTGTTTTGTGTGGGATGTCTACAGGCTATTGTGTTACCTCGGTAAATGACTTTTCTTTTCCCAAAAGTTTAATGTTGGTGTTTTCTTTTGTAAGTTACAAGCTTAACACGATAGAAATGAAAGAAAATAAATACAAATTATGTAAAATATTCTAGATTAAGAATTGTTAAATCTTATGATTCTCATGTTGAAATCTGAAGAAGAAATGAAAATGTTAACACTTTTTGGGTAAATAGCTACATTTAATTATGATTTAGCATTTGATGCCCCAGATTATATATTGGCTTCAAATAACATAATACACTTTGGGCTTGGCATGGCCTGATGGTTAGGGCACTTGATTCGTAACCTGAGGGCCGTCATTTCTAATTCTGGTCACCAAACATGCTCGTCCTATATGGTTGCCATCTGGGCTGGCCATCCAAGTGTAAAACGTTTTGGCTTACAAAATTACTGGCCAACCCCAAACTAGTTTGAATTAAGGTCGTCACAGGGAAGAAGAAATAACATTATGCACTAGTACATCATTGAATATCAAAACTACTATAATAATGTAATGCACTACTCATATTGAGACTTTTTGTTACTTCTATGTAACACAGCATTCACTTCCAAAGCTCTTCCAGGGCAGATTAAATATTTCCATTTCTACATTAATAACCTACTATGCATAATTTATATTATAATCTATTTATTATCTTTGATTGTTCTAGCACACTTCTCCTAGTGGTCTTGTTTGTGATAGCCTTTCTGTGGATATCGGCTCTCTTTTCTATGCTGTTGGCTGCTCGAACCAAAGTAAGTTGTTTGTTTTGAATACGTAAGAAAGAAAGTATATCTGTTACCCATGCCTGTTTCTCATAGATTAGGATAGAAATACCATCAGTTGTCATAATATTCCGTGTTCTTAAAGTAGATTGACATTTCTAATTGGTTCCCTTACTGTATTGTGAGAAAGCAGTTCAATAATCGTGTTTCTTTTATCGGCAGTGCAGATTCTGTCCTTGTCATAAAAAAGTTATAATTTGTTAATTACTCTGTGGAATTTCATCAATAAAAACATGAATTATTCAGCTTTTTTCTATCACAAAACTTTAAATACTCTACTTTAAGTAGGACCTCAAAATATTAAATGTTTTATCCGCAGAATTTATACCAGGTGGGGGCAAGCCATGACACAGCTCAAGCCATTTGCTTTGAAGTTTGAATGCAATGATCTGGCTAATTATGGCTTATTTATGTAAGCCTAATTTCCTAACTTATATTTAAATAATATTATTTTCTAATACATTTTTAAAATATATATATCATTCAATTTTTTTTTTTCTGAAATTCGTGGGGGGGGGGGGGCAAGTGTCTCCTTGCTCCATCCTACAGATTCCCATGGCTTAAAGGTAATTTTGTTTCAAAGAAACACAAATGCAGCTATCTATCTTACTGATTTCATTAAGTCAACAAGCCCCCAAAGCCCCACAATAAAGTTACTAATTTAGTTACAAACAATTGTGCTTGTTAATATAGCCCTATGCATAGCATGTCTTAAACCTGAGAATCAACACATTATGTATCCTGTCCTTTGCTTCTTACAGTAATTTGAACGAGAGCATATTTTTATAAAAATGATTGATTATTAACTGTCTTGGAAGTTTAAGTAAAAGATTGAGGAACAATAATTTTCTTTAGACTTTAAAAATGCTTGTGATTTTGATAAGTTACATGCTACAGTTTATTCTTGAGTTATATCAGATTCACTGGAAGATAAAAATGGCACAAGAGATGACAATTTTAAACTAGCATTCATAACATATACTTGTGAAATTAAAATAATGTAGAACATGTTTGCCCAATTTTTTGCTAGAGAAGGGTCACATAATATTTTTTAATATGGTAATGGGGATCAGATACTAGTTATCTTTAAAAATGTATCCTGGTTTTATTCGGGTTTATTGGAATTAAATGCAAGTGTATTGCAGTATAACAACACAAAAACTAAAGAACTACACCACAAAACCAAAGGCACTGAAAATAAGATGTATTTTAGCCTCATTTTTTTATTTCTTTATTTACTTATAATGTTTGCCTAATTGTATGCCTGCAGTCTGTCAGTTATACAACCCAGATTTAGGTAAAGACATAGACTGTCCGTTTTGAAAAACAAACTATGACAATAGTTTTTGATAAGTTTGCACAATTAAATTTCAGTAAATAATTTAGATTAAATTATAATTTTTGTTTTAGTTAGGTTTTGTGTAGTAAATCTGTGATAACAGCTCTAATGATATTTCTTATGAAATATCAGTTCTACTTTTATGTTCTTAACTAGGGTATAGTGTTTGTTTTCCTATTTGTTATTGACATGTATCACTTGTCCTTGTCTTCTTTCTCTGACTGAATTATGACATTGGCCAGTTCTTGATATGTTCCTCTGACTGAGTTACAATGGTAATTCTTGTCATCTTTGATTAAATTATTACACCAGTTACTGGCATGCTTCTCTGACTAAATAAAATTACAACATCAGATCTTGACATGTTCCTTTGACTAAATGAAATTACATCAGATCTTGACATGTTTCTCTGACTAGATAAAATTAGAACATCAGATCTTGATATGTTCCTTTGACTAGATAAAATTAGAACATCAGATCTTGATATGTTCCTTTGACTAAATAAAATTACATCAGATCTAGACATGTTCCTATTTCTTTATCTAATGTGGAATGTCAATATGTGTCATGTTTTTGAAGGTTTGTAACTTCTTATCATATTGATTTGAGTGAAGTGTATTATCAGTTCTTGCCATGTTTATTTGAGTGAAGTATATTATCAGTTCTTGCCATGTTTCTTTGAGTGAAGTATAATATACTTCACACAAATAAACATGGTAAGAACTGATATTATCAGTTCTTGCCATGTTTCTTTGAGTGAATATAATATCAGTTCTTGCCATGTTTCTTTGAGTGAAGTATATTATCAGTTCTTGCCATGTTTCTTTGAGTGAAGTATATTATCAGTTCTTGCCATGTTTCTTTGAGTGAAGTATAATATCAGTTCTTGCCATGTTTCTTTGAGTGAAGTATATTATCAGTTCTTGCCATGTTCCTTTGAGTGAAGTAAAATGCAGTATGAGTTTTGGTAAGTGTGATACAATCTTTCACTGTGTTTTTTAGATTATGTAACGATATTATTTTAAACATGTTTTTCTAAACTAAGTAGCATATATTGGTTCTTTTATTTGACAAAAACTTGTATCGGTTTCTATCTTTAATTAAACTGTGATAAAAGTTATTTTATTTGACTGAAGTGTGACTTGTTATTTTTTCTTGGCTGCAGATACCCAACTAGCTTTGCACCTTTGAACTCAATCGACCATTTTCTTCACAGTTATTTTTCTTGACTGATATATCATATCATTATCAGGCTCTTTTTTATTTATTTTTTCACTGAAGTGTGATTTCAGTTATTTTCCACAGTTGTGTGACATCAGTTTCTGTTCTTTGACTGATTTCAGTTCTGCTCTCTGGTAAATCGGTTATATTTTTTTATTTATTTTTTCACTGAAGTGTGATTTCAGTTATTTTCCACAGTTGTGTGACATCAGTTTCTTTTCTTCGACTGATTTCAGTTCTGCTCTCTGGTTAATCGGTTATATTTTTTAAAGTGAGATTTCAGAACTATGAAAGAAAATTTCTATACTTTTCTTTTTTAAAGTATTAACAATATATTGAATGAAATAGAAATAATTTTTAAGTGTATTATACATTTTCAGTGCATTTCCTGGGATATCAGCCGTATATTCCTTCTTCGACTTACCATGACAATCATTACCATAGTGTTGATATATACTGTTGCTCAAGTTAACGTGGTATGACTTATTCTATAATTAGTATCTATAACAAAAAATAATATTTATTTGGTTATTTAACATTTGTGTTCTCCAGCTTAACAACTTATAATAGTTATACTTCTGCTTTTGTAAAATATAATACCTGAAACAAAGCACAAAATAAATTATGTAATGAGGAATTTATAAAAACATTTTACCTAAAAATCATTGTTCCTCAAAAAGTGTTTAAATACAGCATATATATTGTTTATATTTCTTCTTTATTTTTCACTGACACTTCAAAAATATTAGCAAAATTATATTAATTAATACATATATTAGTCATTTTAAATGTTTTTTCCTTTTTAACAGTCTTTCAACAAAAGAAAGCATACTTTAAATTGTTCTCCTACTGAGAACATAAACATGTTATATTCATTACTAAGGTTGTTTCAGAAAATAAGAGTACGTAATGACAGACTTTGGGTTCTTGTTGTTATTATTATCTGTCATGTAGCCTTTGGATCTGCTTATTTCATGTCTATTTAAGCTATTTATTTGGTTATTTTCAGGATATTTTTTTTATTTTGTACGTAAAACTAATATAAATAAATGTTTTTTCTATGATTTTATAATAAAATTCTAAAGACTTTCATTACAGTATCAGTAATTCTTTAATTCACAGATTTAATGTTACTTTGTTCCCTGTGTGTTAAATAAGATGAACACTAAATTACTTTGATGATCACAGTTTAAGGTGATGTTTGTTTTAGAAACATTTAGTAATGTTCCTTCTTTTAAAAAGTCTATTTGTTCCTTTACATGAATTTATTATAGTGCTTATTTGATATATTTAGTGTAACCATAAGCCTGTTTGATTTTATGTTTTATTGGGAAGACCTTTTAATCATTTAATATTATCATTACTTCTCTTCAATCAATGTAAAATCAAATCATTTAATGGTTAATCAAATATTTGTCTGTTCTAGTTTTCCTGTTTGAAGGAGCTCACTTGTGTTCCGCTGACAGCAAATATCACCCAAATTTCACTGGCTTCTGACCATCGATCTTGTCCGATACCTCATTATATATACATCAGTTGTTGCTTGTCTTTCTTTCCCATTGTTATTTTCCTCCGATTTCCTATCCTCCTGAAAGGAGCACTGTGTTTGCCCATGGCAGCTATTTACCTCCTGGTGATAGAATTGACACATACATCAGTATTTGACTGCTATGACATGCGTACTGGGTAAGTGAACTAAATAGCTCTAAACAGAGGCATCGCTAGGCACTGGCGTGTGGGGGACCATGCCCCAATTCTGTTTGACAGAGTCCTAAATCCCCATTTGGCATGTTGAAAAATCAGAACAGAAAACCATGATTGATAGCATATTGAAATGTCAAAACTTCCTGCACACATATAGGCCTGAGCCTCAAATCTTTTAAGCACCTGGTGACACTTCTGGCTCTAAACATTACATGTACAAGATGTTTTAGAAGATAATACGTTTGTTTAAAATGCATAATAAAAAAAGGTTAACAGTCTAAGCATTTGGCCACAGCTCTAAATGTCTTACTAAACATTTTAGAACAACGGAAAGTAGGAATAATACACAGGCTTCAGCTTTTCTGGGTGAACAGTTTTTATCAGAGAATTGCCCAATGCTTCAGTTACAGATTTCATATGAACCTGGATTCCATAACTGAAATATATAATCCTCTAATAAAAACTGTACGATGTTTCAGTTACAGACTTTATCCGAAGCTGTATTCGTAACTAAAACATAACATGATCCTCAAACAAAAACTGTTCACCAAGAGAAGCTAGAACTTGCATTATTATATTGTAAGAAAGATATTTTATGACTTAACTTTTCTCAACTAGTCAACTTTGAGATACCTCATAGGTGAAGCAAATGATGTGTGAAAATTTGAAAGAACGAAGGACGATTAAAAGACAACTATTTACTATACACGACCATAAGTTTAGAGAAACTTGAAGTTTCTTACTGATGTCTAAAATAAACCCAGTCAGACAGCATGTGATCATTAGCTCACTATAAAATGTGTATACCATAACCATAAAAAACATTTTTCAAGTAAGCTTGACTATGGTCACCACTTTAGTAGGAGTTAGATCTCTTCAGTGATTACCATTATAGTTGTACTAATTAAACATATTTTGTTAATTACAACAGAAATATATTTTGGGCAGTTCCTACCACAGTATAAACTGTTTTATGGTGATTAGACATAAAACTAACTTGGTGAAACATTATAAAATCTTATGTTTATTTGCGAGTTAATATCGCTAACTACAAAAGGCTTATTTCCTTTGTCACTCTGTCAAGAACACATTCACACCCCTTTTTTGGTAATGCTCAACAATATACTGTTATGCCTCTGCGTTCGTTTGTTAATTTTCCGTAAAAATTCTTTCCGAAGAAACTTTAGCGACACAAGTCCTTTCTTAAATAAAACTAGTTTATTCTTTCTCAATACAACTTTGCAATACACTTAATTTCCACGGTCACACTATAAATTGAACAAATGCTATAATTCACAATGAACGATTCACGCTCTTGACTCAATTGTCTGTCTCTATCTCTGTCTGCATTCAATTCCA
>NW_013670490.1:28500-34721 GCF_000517525.1 Limulus polyphemus | reverse complement strand
AGCATCACGTGACTACCGCTGTCGTAAACAATACATTGTCACTCAGCAACAAAACTATCACTTGATCGTTCTTAGGTGTTTATGATGAATGCTCAATATTCATGTTGATTTGTGAGAAAGGTTTGTTTTTATATTCTTTATCTTTTTTTTTTTGTATAACTTTGGTGATATAACAGCAAAATAGTTTAATTCAGAAGTTTTATGACATTGAATTATAGCCAAAAGCAAAATAGAATTTACTAGGTAGTGTTTCAGTAAAGTCTTACATTATGGTTATGTATTAGGACTAGGAATGCATGGGTACCCGGCCAGGTATTGGGCTAACTGATAATACTCGGCTCCAGCCGTGGGTCAAAGTTAGGCATCTAAGCCCTAATCTTTGTGGCAACTAACGTGGTACTAAAAGTTACAGTCAATAATTGGTTCAGTTTTAAAAAAAAAACGTGTTCCGTGGAACAAAAACTGACCACCAGCCTGAAAGTCAGGGATTCAGAGAAAAATAGAGGTTAATAACAGGCATAGCTTGAGAAGTAGATTTCTGGGGAAGTTGGGTTATGGTTTGAGAAGTTGGGCTAGGCATTGAAATGTGAAAGTAAAACTTTAATGTTTTGTTGGTGATTATTAGGTTAAATGTAATAAACACCAATTTTATTTTTGTTCCTAATTTTTGTGTATATTGTGTTTTTTTTTGGGGGGGCAAGGGGAAAACCCGGTCCCAGTTGACACCTGGCCCCGCCTGAAGATTAGTGACCGGGTATCCAGTATTCGGCGAAATTTTACTATCCGTGTATCCCTAATTAGGACTAATACTTAAATTAGACTACAAATAGGCCTACTGTTACTAGCGTTATAGAGTCAGTGTTTAAAAAGTTTTAAGCTGTTAATTAATAAATATTCTTTTGGTATTTTAACACATATATTACCTAATTGGCCTTCAAACATAAAGAAAAATAAAGGTTTATTACCAACAAATATCTTTTATCTATTGTACAGTCGAAAGAGTTGAAAATTTGTCAGAATGTTCACCATGTTTTCTATTTTTCTTACCTAGAATACAGTGAAAAGGTCAAAAGTGCTATTTAAGTCTCTCTCAGTGTGTAGAGTTACTTCTGTTCACAATAACATTTCAATTTTCTGTGTAGTTTTTACTAAAAATGTGGTGATTAAAGAATTACTTCAAGACTGATGAAATAAGTGAAGAGTGGGGGTATGTTGGAGGTATAGACAAATTTGTTTTAGTTAAATTATATAATTTTCAATAACCATTCAACAATGGTTTCCTATCATTTTTACGCTAATAAATTGTAAGAATATATGACTGAAAGTAAACAAGAATGTAATAATATTTCAACCACACTATATCTACTATACCCAGTGCCGATGAGCCCTTTTGCCCAGTATCAGGGCCCATAAAGATGACTGGAATACAACAGAACATCAGAGTAGTCAATACATTAAGGAAAATGTTTTCAGTATGAATGAGATTAACTTTGAAAACTGTGATATTTATTACACATCAGAATTAGTCTTATAATTTTTATGAACCTCAGATTGTTTATCATAAGGTAAACTTGATTCACTGTAGCTTACTCCATTTTGAAACTGTAGGTCAGAACTTCCTCTCCACACCATAGGAGTAGTTGCCATTGCACACTTTGTGTTGGCAGTTCTGATTCAGGGACGTCAGGTGGAATGGACAGCCAGGTTAGACTATCTCTGGAATGCACAGGTACAATTTCACAAAAAATGTTCTCTTTCCTTATAGAAAAAATGTACACACTCATCCCAGTATTATGAAGTTTTTTCTACACACCCATCCCAGAATTTTCAAGTTTTTTCTACACACCCATCCCAGAATTCTTAAGTTTTTATCTACACACCCATCCCAGTATTATGAAGTGTTTTTTTTTCTACTCACCCATCCCAGTATTATGAAGTTTTTTCTACACACCCGTCCCAGTATTATAAAATATTTTTTCTACACACCCATCCCAGTATTATGAAGTGTTTTTTCTACACGCCCATCCCAGTATTCTGAAGTGTTTTTTTCTACACGCCCATCCCAGTATTCTGAAGTGTTTTTTCTACACGCCCATCCCAGTATTATAAAATATTTTTTTACACACCCATCCCAGTATTATAAAGTGTTTTTTTCTACACATCCATCCCAGTATTATGAAGTGTTTTTTTTTCTACACACCCATCCCAGTATTATAAAGTGTTTTTTTCTACACATCCATCCCAATATTATGAAGTGTTTTTTCTACAAACTCATCCCAGTATTATGAAGTGTTTTTTTCTACACACCCATTCCAGTATTATGAAGTGTTTTTTCTACACATCCATCCCAATATCATGAAGTGTTTTTTTTTCAGTACCAACTATATTAGTATAAC
The DNA here is from genome assembly GCF_000517525.1 of Limulus polyphemus. NCBI lineage: Eukaryota > Metazoa > Arthropoda > Merostomata > Xiphosura > Limulidae > Limulus > Limulus polyphemus. The sequence continues at coordinate 32,325 of NW_013670490.1, read as the reverse complement.
AATTGCTTTTACTAAAATCTTAATACAAATTATTAACTATTAATTAAATATTGTTACGTCTCTGTATGTTTATTTGTTAATTCTTCTAAGATACAAGTCCTTTCTTTATAAAACTTGTTTATTCTTCCTCAATACAACTTTGTAATGTACTTAATTTTCACAGTTACACACACTATAGTTCACAACAATTCACTCACTTTCTATCTCGCTTAGACTTAATTGTCCGTCCCCGTAAACTATAGTTCCGATCTCTGTGCCTGCTATCCTCAGTTCCCGCCGACCGTAATCGCTGTCTTTCGTGCTCTCTGCTTCGTCTCCACTACGTCTCTGTCTCCACTACTGCTTCGACTCTGTCTGTCTCTTTCACTGTCTAGCGCACTTATATACGATAATACTGCCTGTTCTAGAAACTTCTAAGACTCTCAACACGTGCTACCAGCGTCAATTAACTCCCGCTGTCGCAACACACTAGCGAATCTTCTAGAATATTCGTCACGTGACCCCACTGTCGTAACAATATACCTGAAAATCTTGCTTCAAATCTCTAACTTCCAGTGAACTTGATTTAGTCCTTGTCATCTTCCATTTCTATGTCACAAAATGGTAAATATTTTGTTCACAATCAGACTTTAGTCAGTCATGACTGACACAGCAGTAGCCCAAAGATACATGTGTAGGCAGTATTAAGAACAAATATTAACTCGTTAAGAGAAAGGTTATATCTGATAATGTACTGCGAGTTTCAAATTTATGGTCTTTATAGGCAGAAGATGAAAAATATGAAATGGTTCAACTACAGAACAACAACGGTCGTATTTTATTTAACTTGCTTCCTTCTCATGTTGCCACTCATTTCCTAGACAGTCAATTTAAGAACAACATGGTAAGTAACTGGAATTTATATTTTCACATTTTACTCACTGGTAAAGCGCTTCCAATAACTTGTCCATCAGATAACTTAGAATCACTTAAGTTGGTTAATTCATATTTTATAAGATTAATACTAAGATTAGAGTTTCATTTATCTCACTTGCTTCTTTAAGTAATGTAGATTTTATTAATTGATGAAAGATATCGGGAAAATAGCTAAAAACCAATTTAATATTGTGAACCAAATTAACACAAGATTTTAAATCGGGTTTTAATGTAATAAGACATCAATACAAGCAAGAATTGAAAACGTTATCCTATGTTTGTATTATAACTGTGAATCTTGAGAACTGTACTATTCTATAGCATGGTTACTATTTGACTGTCAACATAAAACCTGTTTAGGGGTTTAGGTGACCTTTAATAATATATATATATAATTTGGATGTGTAACAGAATGTGATTATTGATATTTTTTAAATTTTCTTCTTAAGGTTCCACAGAAAACTTTACTGTTAACTGTATTATCTATGTTATATAACAGCAGGTGGTCAGACAGTTCACTACTGAACACTTTTTTGTTCCCGGACGTTTCACTACCTGATAATTTTCTGTCATAATCTCCCTTACATATCTTATTTAACATCATACAATAAAAAAATATTTCTTCAATATTAGTTCATTAGATAAACACTCAAGTCAGTAAAATATTAGTGAATATTTCTTCAGTATTAGTTCATTAGATAAACACTCCAGTCAGTAAAATATTAGTAAATATTTCTTCACATTTGTTTAATGAACTAATACTGAAGAAATATTCAGTAATATTTTACTGACTGGAGTGTTTATCTAATGAACTAATACTGAAGAAATATTCACTAATATTTTACTGACTGGAGTATTTATCTAATGAACTAATACTGAAGAAATATTCACTAATATTTTACTGACTGGAGTATTTGTCTAATGAACTAATAACTCCAGTCAGTAAAATATTAGTAAATATTTCATCAGTATTAGTTCATTAGATAAACACTCCAGTCAGTAAAATATTAGTAAATATTTCATCAATATTAGTTTATTAGAGAAACACTCCTTCAAAATAAAAAAGGCTCTTATGTTTTAAAACATTTTATTTAAAATAATGAAAGATCTGAACTTTTAAAAAATAATTCAGGTTTTCCTCGAATAGTTATCCAGCCATAACAAGTCATTTATATGTAGCTGGAACAGGTAGCGAAATGACCTGGTTGCAAACTGTCCTAGAACCATAACAGAATATTTATTATATTTTTACTATCATTATCTGTGGTTTTAAAAAGCATATACACACACATATACATATATCAAATGCACCATAGAAACAACTAGTGTGGAATGATTAGTAAAATATCTGTTTGGTGTCAAACACTTGGAACAGTAATATAAAAATTAGTAACTGCTCATTCTTTTCAGGACTTGTATTATCAATCTTATAATAAAGTTGCTGTCATGTTTGCTACCATCCCCAACTTTCATGAATTCGACACAGAAAGTGACTCTAGTGATGAGGGTGTAGAATGTTTGCGACTCTTGAATGAGATCATTGTAGACTTTGATAAGGTAAGAAATTTTGTCATTTCTGGTAGTTGGTTGCATTATTGGGAACATCATAACCTACTTAAAGTCACATTCTTATCGTGTATACTGTCACAAAATATTTTTCTCGGGTGTATTTATTAGATTCAGTTTTAGTTAAAGCTTGAGAAGACTGTCACATTTTGTTTTTTTAGCATATTGAACATTTTCAATATTCTTTGAGCTGTATTTATTGTTTGAGATTAAGTTTAACCTAATGAGGCCTGGCATGGCCAGATGATTAGGGCACTTGACTTGCAATCTGAGGGTCACAGGTTTGAATCCCCATTCCACTAAGCATGCTCGTCCTTTCAGCCACGGTGGCCTTATAATTTGATGGTCAATCCCACTATTCATTGGTAAAAGAGTAGTCCAAGAGTTGGCGGTGGGTGGTGGTGACTAGCTGCCTTCCCTCTAGTCTTTCACTGCTAAATTAGAGATGGTAAAGCCCTGATGTAGCTTTGCGGGAAATTCAAAACAAACAAAGAAATTTTAATCTAATGAAGAATGGTTTTAAACATGTATAAGATTCTGTAAATAACTGAATAAGATATTTCTTTTTTGTTATTTAACAGTTGTTGAATGAAGAAAGGTTTCGCAGGATTGACAAAATCAAAACGGTAGGAAGCACCTACATGGCAGCTGCTGGCTTGATACCTATGTGCTATACCTTTGTAAGTAAACATATTGACATTTCTTCAACATAAACTTAACACACTAATTTTTACCACATATTTTAAAAGGATGTAGATGTGTATGCGTGTTTAAAGCTATTTATAAATCTATTTATGAATCATTTGTATAATTACTGCAAACACACTCAACTTATTACAGTGCTTATTTGGTAACCAAGTGATCACAAATTACAATAAAGAACTAGTCCTAGGAAAAAAAGTTGAAGGATTTGTTTTTCACAAACTAAGAAACTATTTTCTTAATTTAAAAAATACTCATTATAACGTCCCAGTATATGATGATGTTCCTTCGATATGTTGTGCTCTATTCTTTAAACACTTAGAAGCAGTAGAATGTATAATAAAATTGTCTTCATTTTACTTCTACACATCTCACGACTTGTCGTAATCTGTACTAAAGCTAGTCTTTAGCTATGTCAAGAACTTACTGTTGCGTCAGCGAGGTCACGTGACTAGTGTCACGCCCCCTGCTTTCTGGAAATATCTTGTACCTTCGTGAAGTGTCGGGAGATTACTAGATACAGGGTAGCCTGGTATATATAAGAGGGTGACAACGTGACGGGGAATAATGTGTGTGTAGACAGTGAGTAATTGATCTGCAGTCAGAGAGTATTATTGAAGTTGAGCATGTTCGTTGTTATAG
>NW_013670490.1:17996-27672 GCF_000517525.1 Limulus polyphemus | reverse complement strand
ATTTATTCTTTTTTCTATTTATGTATGAACACCTTTTCTTGTTACCATATTAATTTTTCTGTTTCCATAGTGAAAATTTTCCCTTGTGATCATTGTTTTTAGTATTTATGTAAAAAAAAAAATTATCCTAACCAGTTATTTTCTAATTTCTTATGAGAGATTAATACCATTCATACTATTGTTTATTATTCATCCAAAAAAAAAAATTGCCTAAATCATTATTTGTTTTCTCTGTTGTTTATGACATTTCTCAGTGACCATAGTTTATTTAAATTTTGGGAGAACATTCTTTTGTAATAATTATTTGTATTTTATATCAATTAATGGGGACATTTCTTAGCAAGCTTGGTTTTTTCTGCATTAGTGAGTTGACACAACTAAATAATAACGTTTCTGTTTATTTTCTTCTCGCAGTCTGTATTCTTGTGATGACATAACTAAATAATAACGTTTCTGTATTCTTGTGGTGACATTACTAAATAATAACGTTTCTGTATTCTTGTGATGACATAACTAAATAATAACGTTTCTGTATTCTTGTGGTGACATAACTAAATAATAACGTTTCTGTTTATTTTCTTCTAGCAGTCTGTATTCTTGTGATGACATAACTAAATAATAACGTTTCTGTATTCTTGTGATGACATAACTAAATAATAACGTTTCTGTATTCTTGTGGTGACATAACTAAATAATAACGTTTCTGCATTCATGTGGTGACATAACTAAATAATAACGTTTCTGTATTCTTGTGGTGGCATAACTAAGTAACAACGTTTCTGTATTCTTGTGGTGACATAACTAAATAATAACGTTTCTGTATTCTTGTGGTGACGTAACTAAATAATAACGTTTCTGTATTCTTGTGATGACATAACTAAGTAACAACGTTTCTATATTCTTGTGGTGACATAACTAAATAATAACGTTTCTGTATTCTTGTGGTGATGTAACTAAGTAACAACGTTTCTGTATTCTTGTGATGGCATAACTAAGTAACAACGTTTCTGTATTCTTGTGGTGACATAACTAAATAATAACGTTTCTGTATTCTTGTGGTGATGTAACTAAGTAACAACGTTTCTGTATTCTTGTGGTGACATAACTAAATAATAACGTTTCTGTATTCTTGTGGTGACGTAACTAAATAATAACGTTTCTGTATTCTTGTGATGACATAACTAAATAATAACGTTTCTGTATTCTTGTGGTGGCATAACTAAATAATAACGTTTCTGTATTCTTGTGGTGACGTAACTAAATGGTAATGTTTCTGTTCTTCTAGGAAGTCAACCAAGTTGTAACTGCTGAGCCATTATCTACTCTGGTTGAGCTGGTCTTTTCTATGAAAGAGAGATTAGCAGACATCAACCATAATTCATATAATAGTTTCAAGCTACGTGTAGGTAAGTCACTCTGTTAATATAATTCCATTCAGTGTCACTTTAACCTTTGATCCAACATTTAGATTCTGTTCATATAGTTGCTATATTAAACTTTACAACTATTAAAACATTTTATTTTATTGCTGCTTGCATCTAAGATAACTTAATAATCCAAATATTACCAAGCAAAAAAAAATTGTTTGTTAAATATCATGCACTATTCAACTCTAATTTTGGAGGGATAGAATAGAGGTAGCTAGTCAACACCACCCACCAACAACTCATGGGATACTCTGTACTATTGAATAGTGGGATTGACTAGCACATTATAATGTCCTCAGGGCTGAATATGTTTAGTAATAAGTTTCAATCCTGAGACTAGCAGATTTCAAGTCAAGTGCCCTAACAAAATAGTGTTATCTTTGTGGGTCAAACTTTGGAAAGTGAAGTTGAGAAACCTATTATGTAACATCTAAATTACACAAAATCAACGCATAGCCGCAACATAGGACCTTAAGTTTCTTCCATTATATACAAGATATTATTATTAAAAAAACAGCTGAAAAAAGTATAGATTTGAGAGTATGTCACTTATAAAACAGATTTATATATAAGCCAGTGTTAGTGTTTTTTTGTAGATTTCACCATTTTGCACCTTATCCATGTTTTTCAGGTATAAACGTAGGACCAGTAGTAGCTGGGGTGATTGGTGCTAGGAAACCACAGTATGATATATGGGGCAACACTGTGAATGTAGCCAGTCAGATGGATAGTACAGGACTCCCAAACCACACACAGGCAAGCACCAGTTGTTAATTATACATCACAGTCTAACCTCTCTATTGTCATGTTTTTCTTAGTATGTTGTCAAATATCAAAGGCATAATGATCAGTGAGCATCGAAGCTAATAGACAGATAATGTATAATAGGGTTATGGGTAGTTATGAAGACAAATGGTTATATTAATAAAAGTAACACAACCAACTTGTTATAAATGATTTATTGTGACCTATTTCTTTCATTGTTCCAGGTTACAGAAGAAGTATTTCAACTCCTGAAGAACTATCCTTATGCCTTTCAGTGCCGTGGACGAGTGAATGTGAAGGGAAAGGGAGAAATGACCACCTACTTCCTAACAGACAGGAAGCAGACAAAGAATGTGATTTCCAGCCGTGAAGGTCGGGGGTTTTCAGATCTTCCCATGACTGGTTTAAGTAATTGTATTCCTGGAGGAGTGCCTACTCCTCTCAGTTTAGTAGCCCAAAGCCTTCGTCAGGCTGCAGAAATTGTTAGTTCCCGAGCCACTGGTGGTTCCAGCACTCCACAAACAAGGGCAACACAGCAAATGGTAGCACAGGATGTGGAGTTACTTCATAATCCAAGACCACGTTGTGACAGCTGGTTAATGGAAGAACTTCCTGAATCGAATTCTCACGAATCTACTCCTCCATATACGCAACCTAAACCCATCATTGGTAATAAATCATATTCTCAGTCTCGACCTCGACCATCCCACTCTGAATCACGAGATTCGATCCGAAGTTCCCAGAAGCATGCATCATTAAAAAAGGGTGACCCATGGGATAGCCTCAGACAACTAGGGTCTAGTGTACCTCCACCTTCTTGTAGCATACCAGAGACACTGTGTAGCTCTCCAACAAAAAGTTTTTCAAACTTAAGACCATCAAAATCTTCCATATCTCCTCAGGAAACCCTTGTGTTCCCTCCACCGCCTCTACTTTCTCCTGGAGAAGAAGAAGAGTTCCTAAATAGAGAAACTGAAGCTGCACCATTATTTAGTGTCAAGTCATCCACTCTAAGTAGACTAAACCATAGTGCAGATAGTCTTATTGAAACAGACCAGTCTTCTGCTCAGCCTTCGTCAGTGGAAACATCTTCACTAAATCGTTCTTCATCAACTTCATGTGACAGTTTCACCCAAGTAGATATAGACCCATCATATCCTGCTTTCTGTGATTATCCTTTCTCCAACATGTCAAGGGTATATCCCTTGAAAGCTTTCAATATTGAAAACACATCTAGTCAGTCCTCAAAGTTGCCCAGGCCTAGTATCCTCTCTTCAAGAGAGAGTATTCCATCAAAGAGAGAAAAAAGTCTTCCTGAAGTTGGACAGTCACCATCCCATCAACCTATTCTGAAAAATCCAAATATTAGGAGAGGTGATTCAAGTAAAGTTTTTGAAGTATTTCCACCTTCTGGTACAACTGAATCAATAAATAGTGCTGATACAATACGAGACATGGAAAATTGTTTGAACAATGATCAAGCAAAAAATGCTAATCTATCACCAAATATATCTCCTGAAAAGTTTGTTGCATTAACAGACATGATCCCAGCTAAATTTGTGAGGAAGAACAGTCCTGTAAAAGAAGCTATAAAAAGTAAAAATATTCCTGAAGAAGTAGCATCATGTAGAATGTCTTCAGCAAAGCATGATTCTGTAGGTACACAAACAGATTTGCCAATAAAATATGCAGGATTGAAACTTTCTCAGAAGCTGTGCTCTAAGGCTTTGAAACAAGAACTAATCCATGAGAAGAACCAGAAAAAACCATTAGAACACAGAGTTGAGAAAACAAACGACAGCTCAAAATTTCAAGACGCCTCTGCTAAGAGCAAATGTAAGATTCCAGATTCGGTTAACATACCTCTTCGAGAGCTTCAAAATGGGAACCAAGTTCTTACAGAATGCAGTGAAACTAGTCTTTCTCATGAAGAAAGGAAGAGAGCCTCAGGTGAACAACATATGAAAGATAAACTTAATAATAACTCAATGACAAAAAAATTAGAAAAAGAAAAATGTAAGCAGCCTTCCAGTGATATTGCATTGCCTGAAAGGAAGACTCTAATTGGTCTTCATTTTGATCCTGTTGAAAAAAAGATGACATTAAGTATTCCATCTTCATCTAAAGGCTTGAAACACTTCAACTTGCAGCAAGAAGATAATCTGGAAAACAAGAAAAAACATAGTGAACCAGAGTATGTTGAGACAACTGCTACATCTAGCTTAGGCAGTAGACAAGCAAACAGAAATATTCCTTTCAAACGGCAGGAAACAGCTTCAGATGATAGTGATGAAGATGATTATGATTCTGAGAATTTGGCTGAGGCTCCTCTGATAGATGAGCAGGAATATTATACAGATGATCCAGCTCTGGAAAATGTCTCTCTCATGAATGAACAGGGTTTGACTGATGCAGAAGGCGCTCTTAGTGATTTGAATTCAATTTTTAATGATCCAGGACATGATGGAGACATGGACGATACCAGTATATCCTCACGAGCAAGTAGTCGTATGTTTGACAGTGACCAACTATTAAGTATTGATTCTTTAAACATTGTGTATGACTCAGAATATGACAACTACCGGCCAGGGCTAATCAGTGATGACGATTTTTTTCATCTGGATCCAATAAGTGATTTGGATCCAGATTACTTGGATGATGCAAGTGTTGAAAATATCCATTCTTTAACTAGTAGTATTACAAAAAATTTTGGACAGCCCTCTGTTAGTGAGAATGATGACAGTGAAGCTGAGTGATACATAAATTTGAAATTGTCAGTGGATTTTTCTCTAAAGAATCACCAATGTGCTTTGTCAAAAAAAAAGTAACAAACTGGACTTAACTGTCGTTACTGTAAGTGGTCAATATGATAATAATAAGCTATTTTGAAGTTTTGTAGGTGCTAAACAAGCGTGTATGATAACTTTGAAAAGAAATATAACCATACTCTGTAACATAGTTACAACCAGTAGATGTAGTATCAACTGTGGTTCACTAGCTATATATAAAATAGTTTTTTAGTATCAGTAGTAGTAGTAGTGCCTTTGATACAATACAAAGTACTTCTTTAGTTGTGGTGGAATTTCTTTTTCCACCAATATAATGATGATTTTGTATGTTGAGCTAGTTTGTTGTGGTTTATTTCACACTACATATGTCTTGAATCTTATTTACACATTTTCTCAAAGAGCCGAGAGATACATTCAGCTCATGATCAAAATAAGGAAGGTGTTGTAGTAATATACATTATATATACAAAAAAAAAACGGTGTCAACATTGATGTTAGATGTACACTTAGGTTGATGATGCCACTTTTCCACCTGTTTTTTGGTGATATTTATAAACCAGTAAGATAAGTTCTACTTATACATCTATCAAACAGTTGGGTAATTTCTCAGACTTTGTTGCTATTTTGTCCAGGAAAATTAGGTTCAAAGTGTGGAATACAGTCAGTCATATCAGCTACAAGAGTAGTTAAAAGTAATTGCAGAATGCAAAGATTAAGAAATGTAAGGTCAAGAATATGGGATCCTGAAATTCTAAAGGGGAGTCTGTAACGATAAAGATCAAGTTTACCTATTATAGTTACAAAAAAAATGAAGATGATGTTTTTGTCGAAAGTTTCATTAACTGATATATTTACATCAGTAATGTTTTTGTACACTGTAGAATCAGCTTCTTCACCAAGTCTTATCTGAGTAGATGGATCCATGAAATTGTCTTTGGTTTATGAAGGGGTCCCCAAGGATAAAAAGCTTGATAACCACTAGTGTAAGTCGTGTAATGTTTACAAACACTGACACTTTGTAGCATTCAGAAACCGGCTTGTGTGTGTGTGTCGATCACTTTGTATTCCCAAAAATAGGGGTTGTGTAGATCATTGCAGGACCAATACCACAAGGGCAGCTTTTAAGCCATCACGGCATTCAGAATAAATATGAGGCTAGCTTATCAATCTAGAGAGTATAAAGCTATGTACATTACCTTAGGATAAAAACATATAAACTGATCAGTGTAGGTTACTTCAAAGTTTGTAATAAAAGACAAAGTACCGTAAGTGAAATTGGGATCAGGAATGTTGTAGGATGGATGCCGTGAGAGTAATCCTAGGATTCAAATCGTGTTTGTTTAGCAGTTTAAGTATGATCTAGAATACAGAGAAAATAACCTGTATTGTCCTCAAGAAATACTTCAGCCTTGAGTTAATTATACAGAGGTTACGTACGGTATCCTGTTATCCAGAGACTAAAGGCTGCACAAGTCATCATGGGCACCAGACTACAGGGGCTGTACTAGGAACTTTGTAGATAACTGTACGGTTCTATGTACATCAGTCTAAGATTTATCATTTAGAACACCAAGAATACAGGGCAGCTATCGACTCATCTTAAGATTGAGAGACTATCATGCCGTGATCCAGAAGTTAAAGAAATTGTAAATCACTGAAGCCTTCAGAAACGAAGCGCTCTATAGGGACAAAGGGTATATGGACGAGTTTAAATTCCACAGACCAGGGTTTGTATAGGTAACTTTAGGGGTGAAAGAGACCAAATAATACGTAGATGAAACTAGGACTTATAGCATAAGATCCATGTTTAACTAACAACAATTTACAGAAACAAATAATGTGACAGGTTAAGGTGAAAAGCTATAAGAATTGTTCACAGTTTATTACATAAAGGAGAATTCTAATTTAATAGGGTTATTAGAATAATCCATTGTTAATATTATCTCAATGTGTCCGTTTTTAAATACAATCATGCTATTAATATTGTTATTAGTGTAAGACACTACAAGTGTTGTAATAAAATAATTCTAAACATATTTCTGTTGCGAATAAGCAAACAAATTTTAAATGTGTTTGTAATTTAATCAGTTCTTACAAATACAGTTTCACATGTAACTGTACAATCTGTATAATAATACAAGTGAACAGTATTGACTTAAAATTATTTTAAAACTGAAAGTCATTATTGTTCTAAAAAAATTATTGTTGCCAAAAGCAAAGGAAAACATGTTTTTCTATAGTTTTTAAGGTTCAAATGGGGATTGGCATTGTTGACACCATTTAAAGCTGCAGATTTTAAAATGAATATAATGAGTTATTGCTTGTTTATTGTTAAGTATTACCATTTAGCTCTCTTTAATAAAAACTTTATAGATGGCAATTGAGTAGATCCTTGTATAAAACAAAGAGAAACACAGTGGTGCCAATCTTTGTTGTATGTAAATATGTACACAAATTCAGATGGTTGTGTTTGTGAAATGATAGCTTTAATAAACAACCACATTTAATAAACTGTTGTTACTGTTATAAAGGTTTCAATGTTCCGAGGTTGTAATTATTATCATATAATTTCGGCATTCTTGTACAATCCTTTTTTAAAAAAAAAGCTTAACTCCACGTTATGATATCAGATACAGTTATAGGTTAGTTTTAAATTTAGTACATCTCAGTTCTTTAAGTAAAGAAGCTGTAACTTAGTATATTATATGTATGAAAACAATGTAGATTTGGTAATCAGACTCGAACAAAAGAACATTTGTTTAGTGGCACGTTTTAATAAAAATAGATTTGTTAAACCTTAAAACTCAGTACTACTTTATTTTGTGTTTGTACATAACCGAGTATATTTATAAATTAGCCACGTAATGCTACAGATATCCAATCAAAATAAGTTTAATTATTACCTTGAATTTGTTTATATAGCAGCTACTGTGTACGGTAAATCGACACATACTCGCATTTTTCACGGATACACTTAAAATATCAAACAGTTGGAGACTGGTATAAATTAAAAGTTTTATGTACTTGTCGAAGCAAGGCAGCTAGAAGTGCAAATAGTTAATCACCTGTTCATTGTTAGTTATGGACTTGCAAGTCAAATATCCATGGTGGGCAGAATGCAGATAGCCCATTATGTAGCTTTGCACTAAGAAAATAATATCAGTAAGTTTGTTTCGATATGTGTGGTATAAGTTACATTCGTATCACCTGGTGGTATATGATAATTGTTATTTATATATATGCCATTTTTCAAATTTCGCACTTACTAGGCTGTGAAATATACACTTCTATTAGAGGAATAAACAGACAATAAAAATTGGAGGAGTGTTGTCTCAGAAAGTGGGCAAAAACGAACATGTGGTGGTCTACTTCAGTAATGTCCTGAGTAGACCAGAGAGAAATTACTGTGTAACATGGAGGGAACTCCTTGCTATAATAAAGAGTCTGACATATTTCCATTCATCCCTCTATAGCGCCAGGTTTACCATCTGGACAGACCATGCTGCATTACACTGGTTAAGATCATTAAAGAACCCAGAGGGACAACTGGCACGTTGGATCGGAAAGATAGACCAGTATAACTATGATATTGAATACAGAGAAGGAAAATCTCATGGAAATGCTGACAGACTGAGCCAAAGACCCTGCAAAATGACTGCAGACATCGCTGCAAAAGAGAGGTTGAACTAACCAGGTGTCATCAAGCTGAAGTCAAAGTGACTGAAGGAGTTGATGGTGAAGTGGAACCACGTATAGATATTAAAGCAGAACAGGAGAAAGACCAAGATTTGAAGCCAATAATTGATTTTCTACAAGCTAGTGTTTTGCACCCTGCTTGGGAGAAGGTGTCTAGCTTAAGCCCCGTGACAAACAACTATTGGGCACAATGGGACCAGTTGAAGATGGTATTCTTTTCCGGGGATGCGAAAGAGACGACCTGGCAAACAGTCATACAGAGAAAGTTATGCTGAGTCAATCCAATGATAGTTTAACAGGAGGACATCTTGGAGTTAAGAAGACATTGAGTCACCTATGGCAGAGATTTTACTGGATAGGTATGAGGCAAGATGTGGAGGAATGGTGCAGAAACTGCAGTACATGTTGTGCTAAAAGGAGACCCAAGGATAAGGGACGTGCTCCAATGAAGTTATATCAAGTTGGTTCACCAATGGAATGAGTAGCCATAGACACTGCTGGTCCTTTGCCAAGAACTCATGCTGGAACCAAGTACATTTGTGTGGTGATGGATTATTTCACCAAGTGGCCTGAAGCATATGCAATACCAAATCAGGAAGCTACAACTGTAGCTTCGGCTATTAGTGATTTCTTCTTTAGGTTTGGTATGCCATACGAACTTTGAATCAGCTGTGTTCCATGAATGTTGCAAGTTGTTTGGCATACGACAGACCAGAACAACGCCACTTCATCCACATTCTGATGGTAGAAAAGTACAACTGGACACTGGGACAGGAATTGGCAAAGTTTTGTAATAGTCGCCAAGATGACTGAGATGTCTTACTCCCTCTACTGTTGATGGCCTATAGAACAGCAAAGCATGAAGCCACTGGATACACTCCAGCAAAGTTGATGTTTGGTCGGGAACTTCGGTTGCCAGTGGACTTGATAACAGGATGCCCACCTTACAAAGAGTTGCCTGAAAATGTGTCAGAGTTCGTGAAAGTGTTATCTGAAAGG
>NW_013670490.1:0-17326 GCF_000517525.1 Limulus polyphemus | reverse complement strand
AAGTATCTTTGGCTATTAGTGATTTTTTTCTTCAGATTTGGTATTCCATACGAACTGCATTCAGATCAAGGCCGTAACTTTGATTCAGCTGTGTTCCATGAATGCTGCAAGTTGTTTGGCATACGACAGACCAGAACAACGCCACTTCATCCACATTCTGATGGTAGAAAAGTACAACTGGACACTGGGACAGGAATTGGCAAAGTTTTGTAATAGTCGCCAAGATGACTGAGATGTCTTACTCCCTCTACTGTTGATGGCCTATAGAACAGCAGAGCATGAAGCCACTGGATACACTCCAGCAAAGTTGATGTTTGGTCGGGAACTTCGGTTGCCAGTGGACTTGATAACAGGATGCCCACCTTACAAAGAGTTGCCTGAAAATGTGTCAGAGTTCGTGAAAGTGTTATCTGAAAGGATGGATGATATTCACCATCGAGTGCATTCAAACTTGAAAACGTCTGCTGATTCCATGAAGCTATGTTATGATAAGAGATCTACTGAAGTCAGCTTTGTACCAGGAGACAAGGTGTGGTTGTATAATCCCAGGAAGACCAAAGGGAAGTCTCCTAAGTTGTATTCTCCATGGGAAGGCCCATATTACATAGTGGATCATCTCTCAGACGTTACTTTCCGGATAAAATATGGCCTGCGAGGTAAGCCAAAAGTGGTGCATGCCAACAGGCTTTGGCGTTATCACGGTCCAGGACATTTCAGTTGGGACGAAGTGAACAATAGAACAAATGACGCTGCTGAAGATGTCTCCTGAAAAACTCACATTCAAAGAAGAAACTCTACCTGGTTTTGAAAAGGAAAACAGTGAAGCCATTAGTGAAGTTACTACCATTGATGTGACTGTTACCGATAGAATTCATAATAAATTATGTGGATGAATCAGCTTTTATTTTAATTCCTTTAAACAATTGTTAATTTATGAAATAGTGTTCTTGATGATGAGATATGATGCAAACAGCTTGGAATATATTGGATAATTATGTAGGTTCTAGTTGAACTGTAGCCATTTCCATTATTTTTGGATCCAGTGTTATATAATAATTACTTTGTGTTTTATGTATTTTTAAATCAGTCCCAAAGAATAATTAGCTAAAAAACTTTTAATGCTTGCAGAGTTACAAAACTCTTTAACTGTTGAATTTCAAGTGTGATAATGTTATCAGGGAGCAGATCATTTAACCTCTTTGAATCTGATCACTTTTGGAGAGGCTTTGAATTTGACCAGTTTTTGGGAAGGGTATGTAAAGCCCTTTTCATACAAAATATTCATATACTTACACCATAAATGTGTTCAGATAGAGGATTTAGAACTTCTAAGAAAGAAATAGTACTTGTACTTTAATTAAAATAAAGTACAAGAATAACATTTTAACCTTCTTAGATCATCTTCAGGTTAACAAAGACAGTTTGAAACTTTGTTAACCTGAAGTTGATCTAAGAAGGTTGAAATGTTGTTCTTGTACTTTATTTTAATTAAAGTTTTTAATACCCATACCAGCCATCTCTGCTATACATTTTTATTTCAAGTGGGTTTCTCGTCATCATTAAGTACTTGTACTCAATGGTACTCAAAACAAAAGAATATGGAGAAACTTACCAAGACCATGTAATAAGAAACCTACTACAGGTTGTTCCCTAGCCAATGTAAACAAAGTGCAGTGTCTTGAAAGAGATGATAGTCCATGCACACAAAGTTCACTGGCAAAAGCAGTCCATGCATCCTACGCAACATGATCAAAAAAGATCACCAACTGGTTAGAGGCTCACCAAGATAAGGTTTCTAGTCATACCTCTCATTAAACTGTTGCATACCCCAAGCAGCTGGAGAATCAAATGAGTATTCAAACTATTCTGTATCAAAACATACTGGTCAAGTCACTGGATGCAACATCTGTGGATTTCTGTGCAACCAGACAGTTTAAATGGGTGCTGAAAAACAGCCAACTTTATAAACTAGATGGATTATGGAAATCTGCAGGGAAGATTTTTGTGTTTTAGACATGACAACCTTATGACTAAGTATTTTTTAATAAAAACTACACTGCGAGGCTATTGTCAAGATGCATGGTCATCAAATAAAGCAGGAACAGACATGATGAGGCTCTAAAATAGTTTAATATAATGTACTCAACCTCAGTAAAGCTGCAAAACAGGTGAGGATTTTATATTGATTAGTTAAGTTAGGGCTAACCTTTTGAATAAGTTTTGTAACCAGCCTAAAAAAAATACCACTTCCGGCTTGCTCACATTTATCATTCAGATTTTGTACTTGCTTCTTAAACCTGTAACTTGGGTGTAGACAAAGTACATAAGAAAAGAACCTACTAATTAAAAAAAAAACGTTATTACTTACTTCACCCTCCCTAGTACCGGTGTTGACAAAATATTCATTAACATTCACATACTTGCAGAGCTATATAACCAATACCACAAAACTACCTACACCTACCCGTCAAACTTGTAATACTCAATCCAAAGTTTTCAGCTAAATATTTATGCTAAAATGCAAGACATTTTGAGATTTGTCACAAGAAACAACTGACAAAATGAAAATTATGACACTCTGTATGAAATTCAGTGTTGGGAAAACACGCGCTTTAAAACAAAACCAAATAAAGACAAAAATACAATCTTATAACTAAAGTGTTTTAGAAAGTTGGGTCTTTCCTACATCAGACTGCTCACTACTGTGTGACAGTAATAAGTATATAATAAACAACTTCCAACAAGTCGTTTCCAGGTTGATTACACATTCTCAAACAAATTTGTGGCGAGCCACTTGCATGTGCAGGCTACTATGCAAAAATGTTTATTTTATTCTAAAAACATTCAATTAATAATGTTTTTATTGATTGTAACAAATAATCTCTCAAATAAAGCTCACAATTGTTGGAAGACAAAAATTGTTATTTTGTATTTATGGCAAAACCACTAACGCTATCTGCTGCCATCCCTAATATTGAGCTACTGAGCAGTCAGTGGCACCTTACCACCCACACTAAGAGGTTGATTGGTTGTCTGTTATAATGCACCCAAAATTTAAAGTGCAGGATATATTTTGTTATATAACACGCATTTAAGCCCAGCTTACCGGTTCCCAAATCCAGGGTTCCATCATAGTGTCAACCCACCACACAAAAATATCATAATAGTGACGTTCTGTAAACAGATGTGTAATCTCTCCTTCTGTACCAATGTGAGGTTATTAATACTCTGCATAGTTTTTTAATAAATCTTTTATTCGTTTCTTTAAAGTTATATTGTAATCCACTTGGGTACTTTCAGGCACACACACAGAGTAACATTTGACAAACATATTGTTAAATATGTTAAGAGTATACTTTCAATGATCAGAAATTTATATAGTCATCAAGACTTTATGATATACTTTGACTAGAAGCTTACAAATTGTAAGAAATTTTTTAAAAGCTTTTTTTAACTTTTATATAAAATGTTATAAAATCAACTTATATATTCAACAAGTATCAATCTTTATCAAAATGAAATTACAAAAATTAGCTGTTACTAACATTATTGAGTATTATCACACAATATCACAGACACTGAACAAAACTGTGCAGTTTTTTTTTTCTTTCACATTTACATTCAAGATCCAGTAACAAGAGCAGGTACTATGATAGAACCAGTAAAACTGAAAAGTAGTTTATGTAAAAATATTATTCTGAATATTATCCTCTATTGATGAAAGAAACCTGTTTAAAAAAGATGTTTGCATTTAGATATAAAAGAAGTGCCCTCAAAGAACAGAAAAATAAGTACTGAACTGGTTATATTAATTTTATAGGGGGAAAAAAAAAAAACAAAGAAAAAACAATTGGCAATTCTTTAAAAGTATTCTTTCAAAACTAAACCAGAAAAATAAAAATTAACTATCGGTCCCAGTTTCATTAACTTCTCAAAAGGAGGTGGAAGACAATAATTGCGGAAAATTCAAAAACAAAATTTTTTTATTTTAAATACTGAAGAGAACTTTGATAAATTAACCGTAAGCATGGACCATTAACTTGTGTTAGCTTTTACATGAGCCCTAAAACAAGGGCCATTATTTCTGTGGGAGTTAAACTTTTAGTCATGTGTCCTTAATGAAGTTCATTATTTTTGTAGATGTTAGCACAACTTTTAGACACAAACTCTAAAACAAGGCCAATTATTTCTGTGGGAGTTAAACTTTTAGTCATGTGACCTTAATGAAGCTCATTATTTTTGTAGGCATTAATGTAATTTTTAGACATGTATCTTAAACAAGACCCATTATCTTTTGTAGATGTTAACACAACTTTCAGACACAAACTCTAAAATAAGGCCAATTTTTTATTAAGATGTTTAAGTAATTTTTAGACATGAGCCTTAAAAGGAGGTCCATTACTTTTCTAGGCATTAACACAATTTTTAGACATGTGGCCTAAATAAGGCCTATTATTTTTTAAAGGCATCAAAGCAATACTTAGACATAAGCCCTAATCAAGGCCCATTATTTTTGTTAGGTGTAAAGGCGACTTTTAGACACAAGCCTTAATCATGCCCCATTACTTTTGTAGGCATTAAGGTAATTTTTAGACAAGAGCCCTAAAACAAGGCCCATTATTTTTGTAGCTTTTCAAGTAACTTTTACTGTAAATAAGGCCAAATGATTTGTAGAAATTGAAGAAACTTTTCCAAATGAACCCTACAAGGCCCACTAAGTTCTAGCTATTAAAGTAACTTCTACAACCAAACAATAAAGAAGGCCCTTTAATTTGGCACCTAATAATGCCATTTCAATAAATATATATATATATACAGTTTTGTATATTATTTCTAACCATTTCAAGACACTAAGCTTAATTAAATTTCCTGCAAAGATTCCTTTAGAAATTTGATGCAGTGTCTAAAAACACTCTTCACCAGCTAGGTAAAAAAATACTTAACTTTTGGCACCTTTACTTTTGACTAAAGCACAGAGAATGTACAAAAATTCATGGTTTAAAAATAGTTTATAAGATATTAAGTCTACATTTTATAAGTTAAAGGTCTGCAACTGGTTGGTCATTTCCTTCACAAGAGCATTAATTCTACTTCCATTCTGACTTGTACGAGTAACGGGAGTTGGTGGTGGAGTTAGAGCTTCGGCAGTCATATTACTTGAAATATTACAGTCACTCAAATTATTATTGACACCCTCGTAGCCTTTCTCGGCAGAGATCTTAGATAGCGATGTAGAACGAGCGAGGACAACTGGTGCAGGATAAGCCATGACAGTTACACCACTGACAGACTTAGACATGAACTGAGCCTGGTGGCCACAATTTTCAGTTAGGGTGTATCCCCTTGTGGCATCACCAGCACCTTGCATCATTGGGTTTCCAGTCATAGTAACTCTTACAGATGCAACCATGTTGGAAGGGCTCCCACAAACTACTTCACCGGCAGAGTTTGGCCTCGAAGAGTAGGACACTCGATTCTCCTGCTACCAAAGAACTACATTTAGAGTAAACACATGGGAAAAATTTTGACTAAAACATGCAATACCCTTGTATTTCTTGAATATATTATATACAAAATCTCTCAGTCTTTCACAGTTTAGAACAAATAATGTGTTTTTCTGCCACATATAATAGTAGTCACTAGTAGTAGCTTTTCTGTCACATGTAGTGATGTTTATAAATGTACTACATACACTGTTTTTCTGTCACATGTAAAAGTAGTCACTTGTAGTCATGTTAATACATGTACTACAATCTAAAATGATCAGTTTGGAGTGAAGAAACATTGTAATACAGAAGTAGAGATTCAGAACTTACTTAAATATTTCCTTTTGAAATTAAATGATATTAAGATTTGAATGACATACACTGATAATAAAGTTGCTTAATTAAATTATGAACGTAACTCTGTAAAAGGTTGTGACATACACACTGACCTCCAGTCACACACACACACACACACACACACAGTATAATGCTTGGAGACGGCTTGAATGGGTAAACAAAAAAAAAACTTTAATAATATAAGTTTAACCTAACAGCAAATGTACAACGTTTCGACAAGGTTTTGTCGTCATCGGGTACAAACACGGTACGGAAAGTCATGCAAAGCTAATCTACTAAGATGGGATATCACAGCGTAACTGACATATTTCAAACTAAATCATTCTTATAAAATATAGATAGGTGATACTAAAACATTTAAAATATACAAATTATAATGTCAAGAAAGAAGACTTCTGGTAACACATACAAAGAATATAAAAAACAACAACACAGCACTGCACTAATTTAATGAAAGTTTCCCCTCTAGTAAGAAAACATACAGCATACCTCCGCTGCTGCTCCATCGGAATGGGAGTTCTCTGGATGTTCTAACACATGAATGGGACCAGTTGTGGCCGCTTGATTTGTCGTATAAGCTGGTGTTCCTGGAAGAGGATTGGAAGAAACAGGGACAGTTATAATTTGATACATCTCGGGAGTGGAAGCCGAGGTACCAGCTGGTGGATGGGCAGCAGCTGATGGGTAGACACAGTGCGTGGGAACACCAGGTGTCTGTAGACAGAGACAGGAGGTTATTTTACTGATGGAAGCTTTTAATCAGCAAACTATTTCAATCTTTAAGTAATTAAATGCAATAAGTGTTTGGGGAAAAAAAAACACTGAAGTCTTACTTTCACCCGAGTCTGTAGCACATGTACTTTTACAATTCACATATTACCAGATCTTTGATGCACCTTATTAACAATTTCAATGAAACCAAATTAAAATTAGCTCAAAGCAGGCTACATAACTCAAAGTACCAGAACACTACTGACCATCATGCTTCTCAAATATATTCATTCACAAACTCGTACAAGGATAAAAAAAAAATGTAACAAAAACAACATTACAATATATTTATAAGGAGGAGACTCAACATGTTGACAGCCTTACTGACCCTGGCAGTCGACAGCCCAAATAACCACTAGGACTGTACGTGAGGATACGATTATATCTCTATTGATGTAATTTGTAAATATAGCACTAAAAAAATTACAGTTTATATCAGCGCAATTCAAACAGTTTGCCAGTGCAGTACTTCCCAGAAAAATGTTCACTTTTTCTAAATTTTTTTCAATAGGTACGATTAGTAGTTACTAGCACAAGCAGCTGACCGTTGTGCAGCATTTCTGCTAGTGTGAAGAATATATAGAAGTTACTAACCTGCACTTGGAACTACAACAGTAGCTGGGCTAATACGAACTATAATTAGTCCTACAAATAATCTTCAGTTTTTTGGTGATGAAATATATTCAATAATTGTTTTTTTTTTTTGCTTATTACACATTCGTATTCCTTGACCCGTGAAAAAAGACAAAATTATACTACTGTCCACCCTATCATTATCCCAGTGCTTAAGAGAACAATCTCTAGACATATATTCAAAGAGCTTGAGTTAATTTATTAAAGCTAATTTTTAATTATTATTATTCTGACAATACGATGAAGAATTTCATTTAGATATACCCCCATTGATGATGTTAAAACACTTTATAAAAATAACTTATTTATAATTTTGAAAATTATAAACAAAAATTTTTGATGCAAGACTTGGGACAGCTAACAAATACAAAAACAACCTATATAACAATAGAGAATCCTTGTGTTTGAATAATAAACTAGCTTTTCTAGGGGAACAATATTTTATTAGGAGACTTCATGATTTAATGAAGCTAAGTTATGTAGTTCTAATAAAAAACACTGTCCAACCAAAGAAGCTGGAATTTAAGTATCCAAAAACAGTCTAAGCTCTAACACATATTGTCAATATGTGACCCTTCACAAAGCTACACACATTATAAAAGCAGCAAAGTTTTGTAAGTCCTATGTTCGGAATAAACAATAAGTGTTATAAAAGAGGCAAGACCACATGAAACCGAGATCAACCTACTTATATTTTTTCGCTCGAATCTTATATTTTTTATACCAAAAAAAAAGAGTAACTGTTAACACATACTTAAATCAAATTCATATGTTACTGGATCAAAATGTCCATATCTTTTTTTAGGTGATGTCAGTACTATGAAGATACTAAAACGTGCATGTAGTTATCAACAGAAAAAGAGACACTGGCATTATCGAAGCAACATGTTCTTACCACATGGTGAAACTGGTACTGCTGAGGTAGATAAACTGGTTGAGCATAGACCATAGGGTAGGTAGCCTAGATTTTAAACCAATAATTTTATTACCAAAAACTATACATTAGCTTTCTAGTTTCTGAAGTATTACATGCTTAAGTTTCATTTAAAGTTGGAACTACAAAATGTGCTATTTAAATGTTTATAATTTTATCCTTTATATAACATTAATCACGTCAACACAAACTCGTATGAATATTGTAAATTAACACAATAAGATATAAAATAAAAAATACTATCAGTTGACAATAACGACACGAACATAGATAACAGAAATTACGTTTTAGCTTCCTAAAATCAATCATAAATTTCATTTCAACATCAGTAAGAACAATTGATGTTAATATTTGAAGGAAAAGCTATTTAATTTGTACGATACAAACACTGAATACAGACACATGAGCCTAGAGGCATGTTGTTCACCTGAGGCTGCTGGAAATGGTAAGTGGGTTCTGGGTTGAGGACAACAGAACCAGGATTTTGATAGACATATGGAATTCCATTATGGTAGACGATCACTGATCCGTTAGACACCACTGGAGTATCTAGAAAAGAACTAAAATCCTAAAACACCAGTGTAATAACACAGCAACTACATCTTTTCTGAACAACAGAAGTTACTGCTCAGTAAATTTACAGTAATACAACGAAATTCACCACTCTTCATACCATTAATGATTATTCTAATCACTAAATCTTATTATGTCAGTAAGTAAACATTACTATTTCACATACTGTTAACAAACATATCTTACTGTTTTGGAATATTGAAATTTAGCACCTAAACAATTTGAAATCTCTCTGCCGTGTTAAATGTTTTAAGGATGAAATATACCTTTTCTTACTATTCCCGATATGAAAAGTTTTACTTGTTATAAGCAATTACAAAAAATTAATTTATTCAAAGTTCTGGGTAACACAGCATAAGAAAATAGTTTATGATATAAAAACCTAAACACGAAAAGTCTCCCAGCTATAAAAAGTAACAACAAAGATGTGACGAAATGGGCAAATCCTCTGGTTGACAGTAACTACTACCTCCCATCACTAAGCAAGGATTGTTCAACCGGATAAAACATTATTTCGTAAGTTCATTGAATCTGTAATGGTAACAAATATGAGTGATGAAATACAAATAATGTAAACAATTTTTTTAAATGAACTTGTTTTTATTCAAAACTCTAATGATCAAACTTAACACTGTTATATGTGAAGGAGGTTGAATGTCAGCAAAATCTGGAAGCACCTTTGGCAGCAATTACTGGTGTGAGTCTTTTTGGATAGATCTCTACTAGCTTTGCACAGTGGGATGGTGTAATGCTTGCCCATTCTTCCTGGCAAAATTGCTCCAATTCTGACAAGTTTGTTGATGGACTGCAATCTTCAAGTCTTGCCATAAATTTTTTATTGGATTCAGGTCAGAATTTGAATGGGCCATTCTAGAACATTCACTTTCTTCTTCTGAAACCACTTCAGTGTGGCTTTGGCCTCGTGCTTCGGGTCATTGCCCTGCTGAAATGTAAATTTTTGATCTAGTTTTAGATTCTTGGCTGACTCAGGCAGGTTTTCCTCTAGGATTCACTTGTATTTTCCACTATCCATCTTCCCTTCAATCCAGATAACATGATGGTGCCACCATCATGCTTGACAGTTGGGATGGTGTTGATTGTATGCTTTGTTGTGTTGGGCTTGTGTCAGATGTAACACTTTGAATTTAAGCCAAAAAAACTCAATTCTTGTCTCATCTGACCACAAAACCATCTGCCACATGTCTGTAGTATCATTTACATGCTTTGTCACAAACTTTATACAAGATTTAAGATGATTCTTTTTCAAAGGTGGCCTCTTTCTTGCCACTCACTCATACAGGTCAGCTTGGTGTAGGGACTGGGATATTGTTGATGTATGAACACTGACTTCCATCTCAGACGTGGAACTTTGCAAACCTTTCAAAGTCAATGTTCGATTCACAGTGGCATTCCTAACCAGTTTCCTGCTTACCCGGCTGCTTAGTTTACAAGGGCAGCCCGATCTGGGTAGTGACTGGGTGGTATGAAGCACACTCCACTTCTCAATGATGGACTTCACCGTACTCAAAGCGATAATCAGCAACTTTGAAATTTTCCTGTAACCTTCTCCTGATCTGTGCTTCTCTACCACTTTATCCCTAACTTGTTTGGAAAGCTCCTTGGTCTTCATGGTTGGTTTGTCGTATCATTATACGAGTTCTGACTTGAACAGAAGCATTTACTCTGAAGTCAAGTTTAACCACTTTTGATTACACACAGATAGAGACCATTACACTAATTTTGTGACCTTTCAAACTAATCTTTTACACCTAAACCGATTTACGGTTGCCATAGCACAGGGGGCTGAATACTCATGCAATTGAGAATATTCTAATTTTCTTTGAAAATTTAACTTACTTACATAATAGTTTTTTTAGATTTCATAGTTTGGAGTACATTGTAAACATAAAACCCCCTTTGAAAGTTTCATGATTGGAAGCTCAGATGGCAACAAAATGTGGAACTTTGAAAGGGGGGTGAATAAATTTGCAAGGAGCTGTATGTTGACTTTTAGTTACCAATTTTAATTATTTTAATGAAAAAATAAAATCTATAACTTGCTAAAGCTAAAAAACATGCGAGTTTATCCGAGATTTTAGAGGTTATCTTTACTTTTATGCATTATCAGACATGTCTTCATAATTTGCAACAAAAGTGATAGAGTACAGTAATAGCTTTATAATCCAGCACCTGCCAGACTTTAGTAGTGTAGAATAGGTGAAAATTCCTGTTATGAATGTGTCCCCTACAATATTTTTCTAGTCTTAAGTTTAATGGGAAATTTATAGATAAATCAAAACTTACCATAAACTCTGGTGAAGGGCTGGAAACAGAAAACAAGTCGTATCATTACTATTAGTCTTTATTACAACTAAGCAAAAACTTGGAAAGATAAATTTGAATTAAATCCATGTACAAACTACAGATATTTATATGTTCAAATAAAAATGTTGAAGAGCCAAATGAACGTTCTTACTTTTCAAATCTATTGAGCTACACTTCAAAGAACTGATTTAAGTTGAAAATTATTCCGATAACTTTGTGTGGTACTTAGTTACTATGAGAATAAAATAATGTATTCAGGAATTTATCAAAATGATTTTCTTGTTTCATGATTCCAAATAATAGCACAATATTTGCATTTTCTTCTTAACTGAAGATCAATCCATTAATATCTTCTAGTGTTTATTCAGAGAACTAATATATTTTGCCGTAAAAAAATGACCGATTCTTGTGCTTTATTGTTCGTCTGGAAAACATACATTTGTGATGATATTTGAACCCTTTATCATTACTACTCCAACTCTTTTGCATAGAAAATGTTTTTCCAAACTAAAAATATCTGCCAGTGATTCAGTTTTTTAATCTTTTACACAACCCTCTTGATCAAATGGCCAGACTAAGTGACCCCCCCCCCCTTTTTGTAATCATAGAGAGAGAACAAAAGGAAATGTTTTGAAACAAACCTGTTTCTTCACTGCTGGTGCTATGTTTAATTTTCTATCCTTTAATACTATGTTCTCAGCCTACAGGAGTAAACCATTTATTAATTAAAAGCACGAAATAAGGACTGGATCAATCTCAACAAATACACAAGAGTATACAAAACATATATCAACTAAAGAGTCCTGGACATACACAAAATGTGGGTTTTCAAAATCTTTAAATTTCATTAGGTGATTACAATGTGGTAAATATCACTATGAGAAGTATAGGTAACTTAACAGATTTTCATTCAAATATTAATGTAATGCATCATATATTCTCTGTCAATATTAAACCTTGCAAACAATAAAAAAAATATATAACTAATAAATATGTGTCTACTCTACCCTTTCAAATACTGACACACAAACCTTGCAAACAATAAATATCTATATAACTAATAAATATGTGTCTACTCTACCCTTTCAAATACTGACACACAAACCTTGTAAACAATAAATATTTATATAACTAATAAATATGTGTCTACTCTACCCTTTCAAATACTGACACACAAACCTTGCAAACAATAAATATTTATATAAGTAATAAATATGTGTCTACTCTACCCTTTCAAATACTGACACACAAACCTTGCAAACAATAAATATTTATATAACTAATAAATATGTGTCTACTCTACCCTTTCAAATACTGACACACAAATCTTCATATTAACCTATTAATGTTTTATTTTACCTACTGTCACAATGGTACCAAATGTAAATGGAGAACCAGTTGTTTAAATATTAAACCAACAGTCATTTGAAGAGTGATAATGTACGTTAGAATAATAAACCAACAGACATTCGATCAGTGATAATGTATATTAGAATAATTAACCAACAATCATTCGATAAATAATAAACAAACAGACATTTAAACAGTGATAATGTATGTTAGATTAATCAACCAACAGACATTAGATCAGTGATAATGTACGTTGGAATAATCAACTAACAGACATTTGAAGAGTGATTACGTATATTAGAACAATAAACCAACAGACGTTAGATCAGTGATAATGTACGTTGGAATAATCAACCAACAGACATTTGAAGAGTGATTACGTATGTTAGAACAATAAATCAACAGTCATTCAATCAGTGATAATTTATGTGAGAATAATAAACCAACAGACGTTAGATCAGTGATAATGTATGAGATTAATATACCAACAGATGTTAGATTAGCAATAATGTATGTGAGATTAATATACCTACAGACATTAGATCAGTGATAATGTTCATAATGAATTAAATAACTAACAATCACTGTGACAAGAATCTTTTATCACAAAATATGAACAACAATTAGTTGATTTAGTGACAGCCAGATATCCAAGTTCTCTGTAACAATGGTGTATTGTTTTCTTTAATAACAATTATTTTTAACAATGAATTAGTTTATTTAGTGACAGTGTACTAAAGCCAGATATCCAAGTTCTCTGTAACAATGTTGTATTGTTTTCTTTAACAACAATTATTTTTAACAATGAATTAGTTTATTTAGTGACAGTGTACTAAAGCCAGATATCCAAGTTCTCTGTAACAATGTTGTATTGTTTTCTTTAACAACAATTATTTTTAACAATGAATTAGTTTATTTAGTGACAGTGTACTAAAGCCAGATATCCAAGTTCTCTGTAACAATGTTGTAATGTTTTCTTTAACAACAATTATTTTTAACAGTTTGTTATTAAGCACAAAGCTACACAATGGACTACCTGTGCTGTGCCCACTAAGGGTATCAAAATCCCAAATTTTAGCATTATAAGCCTTCAGACCTACCACTGAGTCTATTTAATAAATATCCCAATTTTTGCTAACAATTCTATACTCTTTTCTCAACCTTACTGACTCTGGCTAGTTATGAAGCACCCCCTTACTATACAGATAACACCAGTCAACAAAGTATGAAAGGCATGTACAAATGTAACATCTAATACAATCCTGAAAATGTTATCTTTAGTCACAAAATAATGCTTTATTTTCAGCAACAAAAATTCAGTACTTTTAGTAGAGTATCCTCATGAAAATTTGTACACATTTTTAATTACAACAGCTTAAGATAAAAAAAAACAAACTTAATCCTAAGTTATAGTACCTAAAAATACCATATTACAACAAGGGTCATTCAAAAAAAGTCTTTAAAAAAAACCCGAAACAAGCTAAAAATAGTAAGATTAATTTAATATGAGAATAATTAATCACTGGGCTCATTAATTGATTAGCAAATTCCACTAATTGCTCAGCTCTACTCAGAATTAATTCTTGACCATAATAAACTTAAGAGATATCATTCATTTTATTTATTGATAACCTTCATTATTCAATAAATCATAGTTTAGGAATATTTTATGTAAAAAAAAACATACAGTGCCTCGGGAATTTTTTGTATGTAAAACCTGAAGCTAGTGTTAAACATTTAAAATCTCAACTACAAACTAATTAGGTTATATATGAAGAAGATCACTGAAATATGTTGACTTGAATCTTTTATATGATTACAGTTCTCAATCCATACACTGTCAAATTATTTCAACTGGAGAGAAAAAATCTTAAAATCTAATCTTAGGTCAATGAAAAGATTAAGATAAAACCATGCCTTACCACTTTTTGTGCCTGTTTAGCTTCTTCTTCAGTTTCAAATGTTACAAAACCATACCTAAACAACATCAATAATAGGAACATTTAACTTCTAATAAGTCTGGCTATCAAAATGTCTCTGCTAGCTAAAAACAAAATAATTGAATATTAAGTAAAGGATTTTTACAGATTAATAAATTAATATCATATATATTTGTAGAACACAATTAACTCCATAAAGTTTTAGATTCACTGTTATCTGCCTAACCAGAAGCCAAAACTGATAACCATGTGACCCTGACGATTGTCCTCAAGTATACGCTCTTTTTTCATTCTTAAGAAATTGTGATTAAAAGAAAACTAAACATCTAGATCAAAACTAAAACCTATATTTATTAGAATACAGTGAAACTTTCGTTGGATATTCTGATTGTTAATGTAACCATTTTATTTCACAAAGGTTTGATAGAGTTAGGATATTTAGGTTAGTTTAAAAATCAAATTCTAGGGACGTGCAGATACAGAAAAGTACGATACTTCATCAGAGGTGTATCACAATACAAGAACTTATTGTGAAAAGAAATTTATTATTAGATAGTGCTTAGCAGAGGTGTAGTGGAGTGGGAATATGCAGGCAGTGTATCTGGACTTTTTCAGCCGTACCACCACGGTTAAATTCATTCCGACACTTCTATATTTAGCACTACACCATTGGTTGTTAGTAATAGCATTGCACCTACACGTTACATGTAAACTGCAAACATGACAGCAAGTTCAGGAAACTGTTGAACATTAGATAGGGCAAGAGTCATTGTAATATAGTTATATTAAACACGTAAAAAAGAGATTTACATTTTTATTCTATATTTAAAATTATTTAATCTACTAAGAAGCCTTAGTCGATAATTTATTGTCAGTAGCTTAACACTATTTAAGTATAAACTTCTTGCACAAAACTGGAAACTAGCTTCTTTTACAGCAATATCTGTTTCAGTTCACCAATGGAACTATACAAGGATAAGGCTGATCTCTGTATGACCACAACAAAAGAAACTAACTTCTGAAAATGACAGCACAGTTTTATTAAGGATAAGACTGATCTCTGTATGACCACAACAGAAGAAACTAACTTCTGAAAATGACAGCACAGTTTTATTAAGGATAAGACTGATCTCTGTATGACCACAACAGAATAAAAGAAACTAACTTCTGAAAATGACAGCACAGTTTTATTAACAATTAATAACCATTTACTCAATGGAAATGTGAAGTGATGAGGAAGGATGAGTGGTTACAAAGAACAGAATAACACTATACAATACCATCATTGTTGTGCAAACTTTTAAGGTATGTTCTGACAGAAGAGTTGAAAGTTTGAAAGAGTTATGTGCACTCTTAAAATAAAAGATGAAAAACAAGAAGCTGTCATTTCAAGCTTATTTAATCAGAAAAATAATAGTTCTTCCTGTTTATTTCTATTATAATTAAAGTTAGCCTTTCTTCTCGTTAAATTATAAGATTATTAGCAACTGCAGTTTCTTTTGGGGTTTGAACAAATAGTTATGTCGTACTTTAGTTTCATACGATCTGCCTGCATCTTACCACACACACAGTTACATTATTTACAAATATAACCAATGAGTGTTATTATGCTTAGGAGACATTCAGTAAAATGTTTAATTCATGCATGTAGGCTTAACTGAATCATAAAATTAAAGAGTTAACACTAATATAATATTATAAGTAAATATGAATAAAATGGAAACATGTAACTACCAAAAGTATTTTTGTTAGTTGAAGGAGTGATGAAAGGATCTACCACATATTTTATATAGATGGTTTAATACAATGTTTTTATAATAATGAGCATTTAATAATATATTTTATAATAGCTGTATAAAAGGAAAATTACAAACATATGATAACTTAATATATTTTAAATGACAATACTTTTAACACCAGAAATTTGTATCAAATGAATATTATACCCAGTAACCAGCACATCACTATTACATACTATACTAACAATGAAAAAGTATTCATTTTAGGTATACCATCAGTTAAAAAATTTCTCATATTTCCAAAATATACTAATTTTTATACAACTTGTTTAACTCTTTTGATTGGAAAAATGGAAAAATTATAATCCTAGAAAATAAACAAAAATCAGACCCTTTGGAAACTCCGTTACGATCAACAATGATCTTTGTAAATTTTACACTGCCATACTTTGAGAACAAGCTTCGGAGATCTTCTTCTGTTGTCTATAAAAAAAAAGTACGAGATTTAGTCAAAACACACGATGTACTATGAAAATTACATGAAGTTATGAAAGCTTTGTTTTTGTTTGAAGTTAAGCACAAAGCTACACAATGGACTATCCGTGCTCTGCCCACAATGGGTATTGAAACCTTGTTTCAAAGGATCAAGTGTTAAGTTCAAAAATTCAGAAAGTCTAAGCCAGACAGTAATGTTTTATAAAAATTAAATTCTGTATTAAAATATATATATATATATATATATTATCTTGTGTTTTATTAAAACAGAATCATGAAATTCAAATGTTGAACCAACTGAGATTACTTGTTTTATAACAATATTATTTTAATATGAAATAAAGCTATACAATTTCAACACAAGCCAACTCAGGTAATTTTGTTTCAACACAAGCCAACTCAGGTAATTTTGTTTCAACACAAGCCAACTCAGGTAATTTTGTTTCAACACAAGTCAACTCAGGTAATTTTTGTTTCAACACAAGTCAACTCAGGTAATTTTTGTTTCAACACAAGTCAACTCAAGTAATTTTGTTTCAACACAAGTCTACTCAGGTAATTTTGGATAAACAAATTAAATTCTACAGCTCCACCATAAAGGTAATTATAAAGAAAACTTGAATTTAAAATTATATCTAAAAGACTACTTGTTCCAGGAGAGGTAACTTTCTCCATAGTTTAAACAAGACTGGACATGGTACAGAGTATTTCAGAGTTATACAA
>NW_013670489.1:90970-91926 GCF_000517525.1 Limulus polyphemus | reverse complement strand
AGGGAATATTTCTATTGAAATAAAAAGAAAAACAATTTTCTTCAAAATTTTGCAAAAAAACATGGGCTATAGCCTTTGGTTTTTGGTGAAAATATGAGTTTTTTGGAAAATGGAAAAAGTGTTTTTTGACGGAAAGTTAATAGAAAAATATCCGATAGTGCTTATTTCGTCGGAAATCTGAAAATTGAGACATTATAACACTGACGAAAAACATTATGTCACTAGAAATGCTAAAAAAATTAACTTTCCCAAACTCAGACAAAAACAATCCAAAAGGTGGAGTTTATTAGATATGAAGACGTCATGGCCTTTTATATGTTGGAATTTTGTTTGAATGATGTTATTCTTAAAGCTTTTCTTTTTTAATTATACAATTGAAGACAAAAAAACTACAACAGTAAAATCGACACTAACCGAAATTTTGATAAGAGATTATGAAAAAACTATTGGGAATTTTCATAAAAGAATTTCTATTTTGAAAGTCTTACATCAAGGGAATCTTTCTATTGAAATATGAAAAAAAACAATTTTTTTCAAAATTTGGCAAAAAACATGGGCTATAGCCTTTGGTTTTTGGTGAAAATATGAGTCTTTTAAGAAAATGGAAAAGAGTTTTTTTTTGACGCAAAATTAATGGAGAAATATCCGATAGTGCTTATTTCGTTGGAAAACTAAAAATTGAGAAATTATAACATTGATGAAAAACATTATGTCACTAGAAATGCTAAAAAAATTAACTTTCGCAAACTCAGATAAAAATAATCCAAAAGGTGGAGTTTATTTGATAAGAAGACGTCATGGCCTTTTATATGTTTGAATTTTGTTTGAAATATGTTATTCTTAAAGCTCTTCTTTGTTTATAATACAATTGAAGACAAAAAACTACAACAGTAAAATCGACACTAAACGAAATTTGGATAAGAGATTATGAAATAACTATTGGGAATTTTCATAAA
>NW_013670489.1:83162-89988 GCF_000517525.1 Limulus polyphemus | reverse complement strand
CCGTAACATTATAACGCCCCCACGGCTGAAAGGGCGAGCATGATTGGTGTGACAGAGATTCGAACCCGCGACCCTCAGATTGTGAGTCGATCGCCTTATCCACCTGGCCATGCCAGGCACTACAGATAGTAAAAGGCAGTAAGAGATGGGACATTGTGGGTTTTAAAACTCAACTCTGTACCTTTAAATAATTTTCCACGATTGATGACTGGTTTCTCGTATGCTTGGATTTTATCTGATAGATAGGTTATCCCCAATGATTTTGAGGGCTGTTACCACGGGCAATCTCCGTTATAACTTTTGTATAACGGCTGGAAAGTGAGAAGGATTTTTTTTTTTAAATAAAGTTGTTAATTTATATTAAGTTCATCATTGTTTTATAGTGCTGATCTTGATCGCCTATTGACAATTAATGTACTTGATATAACAGTTTTGAAACTATACCTCTTATTATAACTATATATATATATATATATATATATATACTACTCTTAAAAAATTTAACTGAAACGTAAAGGCAATGTGTACAGTCACAGGACACACTGGAATAAGTTTATGTCTTTCGGTCAATATAACACGCCTTATAAATAACAGAAACTAAACCAAACCTTTCTCGTTCGCGTTAAAATGTCATTTCTTTGAAAGTACAGTACAAATACAGGAACTACTCAATCTGATGTATTCGGTATATGTTTTCTTTATGAGGATTTCCATCAACCAAAATCAATCACTCGACGTCGCTTTGGGATCATGTTTTCAGGAAAACAAACTCTACTAGCTGATATTTTCTCGATAGTGTAAGCTAGATGTTTCTGTAAGAAAGAATTTAAAGTCCTCACCGTTAGTCTTCATAAGAAATGCCATTTCTCTATCAACTGTGAGCCACTTCTTGTATGAGATGTAGATGGAAAATCCCATAGGGTAAGCAAGCACAGAAACTTTAGAAACCAAAACTTTACTAAACTAATATATTACAATGGTAAAATATATTTCTGTATTCCAACGTATAAACAGTTCTTTAAAAAAAACTACCATCCCTACACCGAACTACTATTTTTTCATAACGTAAACACTTGTCATTTTTGTCTCTATTAACTTAAGATAATTATACTTTCTATATACAAGACACATTTAAACATACATTATTATACATGAAAATTTGGATTTTTAGGCTTTTGTAACTGGATGGTGTTATACAGGGACAAAATTATTAAGAATATACACACACAAATTATTTAGTGATACTGGATCAGGCGTGGATTAGTGGTTAGCTTATTGGCCTGCAGAACGAAAGGTCTAACGTTCGAAACCACAGTATACCGCTTAACGTGATTCGAATATAAAACTGTGGTTGCATTATATTTGGTTAGGCTTAACCGTGTAGACGGCTGATGCTGCTACATGATTTCTCCCACTCATCACAAGCTGTAAGTTAGGAAAGACTGAACCTTTAGTATTTAATGTGTCTGTCGCTTAAATTTCCATTCGGGTTGAAATACCAAATACTTTTCTAAATATTATGAAATTTCAGCTTTTTTAAGCCTCGTTTATAAAATTTACAATATGGTGAAATTCATTGGTGTTATAGAAAAATATGCATAGTACATATATATTTATTTATTGTTTCATGGTTAAAGGGGAAGGAATAGCGCAGTCCGAATGAGGATTTTGAAGATTGTGCATATGAACAAATATATTTAACAAAGTGTTTAGATTATGTGAACAGCATACACATAAGTGAAAATTTACAGACACCTCTACGATAATATCCCTTGATGACTAAGCGGCAAGCTTCAGTGATTATAATGCTAAAATTCAGGGCTTGATCCTTGCAATGTATACAGGTCAGATAGC
Source organism: Limulus polyphemus (assembly GCF_000517525.1). Taxonomy (NCBI): domain Eukaryota; kingdom Metazoa; phylum Arthropoda; class Merostomata; order Xiphosura; family Limulidae; genus Limulus; species Limulus polyphemus. Next base: position 88,134 of record NW_013670489.1, on the reverse strand, counting down.
ATATTGTACAGCTGTGCGTAAAACAAATGACAACAACATATGTGTCTTGTAATCTCCGGAAGACTTATAATGCTAAAATTCGGAAATCGGTTCCTGCGGTAGCCACAGTTCGCTTAAAACAAACTAACATATAATAAGTCTCTGATGTGTGTAAATAATGAAAGTAAAGACATATAGTAAGTCTCTGGTGTGTGTAAATAATGAAAGTAAAGACATATAGTAAGTCCCTGGTGTGTGGAAATAATGAAAGTAAAGACATACAATAAGTCTCTGATGTGTGTAAATAATGAAAGTAAAGACATATAGTAAGTCTCTGATGTGTGTAAACAATGAAAGTAAAGACACATAGTAAGTCTCTGATGTGTGTAACTAATGAAAGTAAAGACATATAGTAAGTCTCTGATGTGTGTAAATAATGAAAGTAAAGACAAATAGTAAGTCTCTGATGTGTGTAAATAATGAAAGTAAAGACATATAGCAAATCTCTGATGTGTGTAAATAATGAAAGTAAAGACATATAGTAAGTCTCTGATGTGTGTAAATAATGAAAGTAAAGACATATAGTAAGTCTCTGATGTGTGTAAATAATGAAAGTAAAGTAACAAAATAATTAATAATGCGATCAACTCTGTTCTCTTTCAAACACCATTAGATTTTGTTTCAGTGTCTAAATACTTGTTTAATTATATATAAATGTCCTGTTATTGAGAAAGTTTTGATATAAATCAAATTCTGTTTTAAAAAAAGAAAAAGTAATAAATACGGTGCTTGATTTTATGTGTGTGTCTGTACTAATTAGTCAAAAGGTGTTTCTAAACTGGAGGACAAGAAAATAAACAGACAAAACGTTATTATCGTAAAAAAAACTTAGATAGCGCTTCTGAAATACTGTTCATTAACAACTTTTAACTCGATGTTGCTATTTTAACTGTTGGTTGATATAAAGACCACTGAGAGGTCAACAATGTAACAAGTATTTTTTTTGTCTTCCCTGTAAATTGAGCTTGATCACAAGACTCCCACGATCGTTTAAATGTTGAACTTGAAAACTGAATATGACGTAAATACAAGTTTTAAACCGGCTGTCAATGAATTCGAACTCTTTAAGATAATTAACTTATTTTCTTTGTTATTTCTATTATACTATGAGAAATTCCATAACAAAGTGTTATTTATAAGTTCTGATATGTATATATATATATATAGAAAGATAGATAAGGAACCAAAAGGAATCTAATAAATTAATAACAATTAACAAATAATTATGATTCTTACAATAGTCCATGATTGACGGTTATTTGCTAACAACCTATTTATTTGTTGACATACAATTAAAACTATAAATCTTTATACAGAGCCTTAAAATCTGTAAAATAAGCATTTGGGCAAATAAAGTATTTCGGTTTATCACGAATATCTGATACATTTCTTTTGATCAACCATGCTATAAATTGCGAGAAGCATGGTTGTTGTCAAAGTAGTAATGGTAACATCTTATATAAATAGTAATAGTAACATCTTATATAAGTAGCAATGGTAACATCTTATATAAGTAGAAATAGTAACATCTTATATAAGTTGGAATGGTAACATCTTATATAAGTGGGAATGGTAACATCTTATATAAGTAGGAATGGTAATATGTGATATAAGTAGTAATGGTAACATCTTATATAAGTGGGAATGGTAACATCTTATGTAAGTAGTAATGGTAACATGTGATATAAGTAGTAATGGTAACATCTTATATAAGTGGGAATGGTAACATCTTATATAAGTAGTAATGGTAACAACTTATATAAGTAGAAATGGTAACATCTTATATAAGTAGTAATGGTAACATCTTATATAAGTGGGAATGGTAACATCTTATATAAGTGGGAATGGTAACATATTATGTAAGTAGTAATGGTAACATCTTATATAAGTGGGAATGGTAACATATTGTGTAAGTAGTAATGGTAACATCTTATATAAGTGGGAATGGTAACATCTTATATAATTAGAATAGTAACAACTTATAAGCAGGAATGGTAACGTCTTACCACTACAGTTTCTACCAATCCTTCTATACACAACAAAATTATGTTATTTTGCTTCTGTAATTTATGAGCTGACGAAAAGAAATGTGGATCTAAGATGTTTTTTATAATTCAACTGATGAAAATATAGATAAATACATTGTTGAAAATATAGATAAATACATCGTTAAAAATATAGATAAATACATTGTTGAAAATATAGATAAATACATCGTTAAAAATATAGATAAATACATTGTTGAAAATATAGATAAATACATCGTTAAAAATATTGATAAATACATTGTTGAAAATATAGATAAATACATCGTTAAAAATATAGCTAAATACATTGTAGAAAATATATATAAAAACATCGTTAAAAATATAGATAAAGACATTGTTCAAAATATTGATAAATACATTGTTGAAAATATAAATAAATACATTGTTAAAAATATAGATAAATACATCTTTTGTATTATTATGTCTTTGTTTACAAATAACAAATCTAAACAATAGGCTATTTGTGCTATGGCCACAACGGGTATCGAAACCCTGTGTTTAGCATTATAAGCCCTCAGACAAACCATTGAGCCATCATTGAAACAAAGATCATTTTCAGAAAATTCATGAAAACTATGTTAAGCCTTGCAGGTCAAGGTGTAACCTGAATTAACAGTGTTTGATATTGACTCTGGTAAACATTTATCTAGATACACAGTAAGCTGTGTGTAAAAACTGATTTCTTAAAAGCACATCGATACTCGTTCAAGACCTCTAATTTAGCCAAAATTTAACACTCAAGTGTACTCGAATACTGAAAAAAATGTATTTTCAAGCAAAGAGCAGACTGCAAATGTGACACAATTTCGTATGCTAACTGCTAACACGTCAAATATAACGATAACCGTAGTAATATATGCACGTTTATTGATTCAGTGAAGTGGTAATAGTAGTTTTCAAACTATAAACTAGCACAAGTGGTAAAATATAGATGTAAAAGTATTTCACATGCCCTTCTATAACGTTTAAATATTTTATATGTTATTAATCAGAGATAAAATAATCGGAATTAACATTTTATGTTATAAAACATGTAAGGATCAGCTTCAAGATCGTTTAGTTTCTACACTTTCCACGAGATGGCGGGAGAGTCTGCTTACAAATTTGTGTAAATGGAATCATTTTAATTCTAGATTTTCCCTAGTTGTGTCTCTGAAGTTTGGTCATTAATAACTAACGTTATTTCCCACTCTTTTGATGTTCAATCAATTATTTCAAGTAGAAAATTCAGCTACAAAACATTTTGCTATAAGTCGATGAATCGTCAAAATCCTAAAACCTTGACATTTATTAAACGACTTCATAATCAATATGTCGTTTAAAGCAATATTTTACTAGTGGCGCAGCCTCAGGATGTTATCCGTGTGATGACTTTAATTGTTGAACAGTAGAATAACTTAAGTTTGTATAATGTTGTTTTATTAAATTCTGGAGTTGCAGTTTCAAAGATTGGTGTACGTCTGACTAATTTAATTAGTTTTACGGTTTTCAAAAATAATAACTAATTCCCATGCGTGCAACAGAAATTGCTATGGGTTGTATCTTTATCGTGTTCATCTTCAACTCTGTTCACTGCTCAGTTTTACTCTTGGGTGAAAATAACGTGACTCTCAGGGTTCTCGTTAAACTTCAACAACAGCGTTTGCACACTCGAAAACTTGCAATACTCAGAGTGGCAACTTAACAGTGTTGATAATAACACTTCTATTACGAGACAAATATTTTCGTCAAGAGAAAATTAGAAACAAACATTTCCCGGGAAATTACGTAAAAGCGATCGTGGGAATGGATTGGAGGAGACAATAAATACTTGATATATTCATTGATGTCAATTATACCAAGCACCCAATGCCCACTGTAATCAAAATTCCACAACTGAAAATTTAGTCAAGTGCATATTATTATTAAAGACAAATATCTACAGAAAAGAGAAATATGTTGAGGTAATACTTTGAAATAAAGATTTTTAATCTTTACAAAAAAACATTAAAAACAGGGCCGAATGGTTACCGTGTCGAACTGTGGACCTGCGAGTCCAATATAGTGCTCAACAATCCGGTGCCGTGGGTATGTTATAAAGGTGACAGTCAACTCTCACCATTTGCTCAGGAAAATAGTCTAATTGCTGGCGGTGGATGCTGTTGATTAGCTGCCTTCCTTCTAGGGTCTAATGTACTATTTCCAATTTAGGGATGGCTAGAGCAGATAGCCCATGAGTAGCTTAACGCGAATATCCGTAAACAAATAACTATCGGAAGAAGATGAAACGGGAATTATGAAACAAAGCGGAAGTTTATGCACACGTCTTATTCTAAACTACTGACCGGAAGGAAGCAGCCAGCCAGCACCACCCGACACCATAACGGCTTCTTCTGTCTTTGCACTGATAACGGAATTGACTGTCCCTTTTATAACTACTCCCCAGCTGAAATATCACGCCTCGTGCACGCTACAAGAAGAAGGGGTAAAGAGGAGTTGAGACAGAGTCGCCACAACATCGGAGACACTATTAAACGGAGGAATGTTTTGGGGGTAAATAGGAGTTAAGACATGGTCGCCACAACGTCGGGGACACTATTAAACGGAGGAATGTTTGGGGGGTAAAGAGGAGTTGAGACATGGTCGCCACAGCATCGGAGACACTATTAAACGGAGGAATGTTTGGGGGTAAAGAGGAGTTGAGACAGGGTCGCCACAACATCGGAGACACTATTAAACGGAGGAATGTTTGGAGGGTAAAGAGGAGTTGAGACAGGGTCGCCACAACATCGGAGACACTATTAAACGGAGGAATGTTTGGAGGGTAAAGAGGAGTTGAGACAGGGTCGCCACAACATCGGAGACACTATTAAACGGAGGAATGTTTGGAGGGTAAAGAGGAGTTG
>NW_013670489.1:81108-82423 GCF_000517525.1 Limulus polyphemus | reverse complement strand
CGTCGGGGACACTATTAAACGGGGGAATTTTGTATTCAATATTTTAATTTATCATGCTACATTAAGTGGAACCTTCAACTTGATATCTTATATAATTATTTATAAACTTAGAATCTTTCAGTAAGATTAAAATTTGATAAGTTCAGCAGACTTTACACATATACCTTTGTATTTTTAAAAGGTATATTTTATATAGATGTTTTGTTATTGCTTCTTTGTTACAAAGCTCTAGAATGGGCTATATATGCGCTGTCCACTGCTGGTATTGAAATCCAATTTTAGCTTTACACGCCCACTGACTTACCGCTGAGCCAACGGAGGGCATAGATGATACAGAGTTTTTAGATTTATTTTACAGTTAAGTGTTCAACAGATGATTGTACGTTTTCGTACTTTATTTACTCCAGATATATAAAAAATGCGCGTCTGGACTTGATATCAGAAAGTTCACGGAGTTCTGGCGCATAATACAATTTCCCTGTTAAAATAATGGCATCCCTTGAATCAACGCAATTTAGCATGGTAATTGCTAATATTGGTTCGGCTCCATGAAATCTATTATGTTCGATAGAAAAGTCCAGCACGTTCTGGAAACATCCTAAAACATAAAGTTCAACAACAAAAAAGGAAGAGAAAAATTACGTCAAAACTTAACAGGTATTTTTTATTTTCGTTAAGGTCCATTTCAACACTTGGTTAAGGTAAATAGTTTGTGTAACGTTTAGGACTTATATTTCGTTCTCAATGTCTAAAAGCATACGTTTTCTATTATTTTCGGGAGAGTAATTAGGTTTTTGTGAAGCTGGAATCAATGAAGTGACACATTGATTTTCGTACCTCTCAATTCTAAATTCACTCGAATTTGGCCGTTTAAATATTGAAAGATATTGATCACATTTTGCTTCTTGTCCACTTATGTGGTGATGTCTGGACGTGTACTCTAAAAACCATAGTAACTAGCAAACCGATCGAGTAGGGAGTTAAAAAATGAACATTATGGCAAAATTCGCTTTTTATACATGAAATTATTTTAATATTCCGCAAGAAATTATATCTGTATGTGACATATAAACATTATTTTGAAATTTTTGTGAAAAGTGGGAAGATAAGAAGATCTCTGGCGTCTAATTGGTAATTCCACAAATAGAAAAAAATTATCTCCCGTTGCCAGACGATTAAGCAGTGGTATCTTTATTTGTCTCCGGATAAACAAGGGGGTATAACAGTTTTTGGTTATCTAGATACGAAACTTTATTACCTAAGAAAAGGGGTATAACAGTTTTGGTTTAGTTGTAGATACGAAACTTAATTACCT
>NW_013670489.1:73245-80108 GCF_000517525.1 Limulus polyphemus | reverse complement strand
CCTAAGAAAAGGGGATATAACAGTTTTTGGTTATGTAGATACGAAACTTTATTACCCAAGAAAAGGGGATATAACAGTTTTTGGTTATGTAGATACGAAACTTTATGACCTAAGAAAAGGGGATATAACAGTTTTTGGCTATGTAGATACGAAACTTTATTACCTAAGAAAAGGGGATATAACAGTTTTTGGTTATGTAGATACGAAACTTTATTACCCAAGAAAAGGGGATATAACAGTTTTTGGTTATGTAGATACGAAACTTTATGACCTAAGAAATAATTTTATCAAATGTTGCTAGCTCAAATGTGGAGGTAATAAATTTTCTGTACAAAATATAACGGAAAGTATTTAATTTTCGTCCACTTGATATTCTTAATATTCGTAAAAGTGAAGAAACAAAAACAGAGAAGAAAAATTAAATTACCGATCAGTAAGTAAGACTGATTTTTTTTTTCTTCAATACCTTTTGTTCTTTAACAATTACTCATAATACAAACGACTCCCCCCGAAAACAAAATATTTTGCCTTCTTTAATCCCCGCAGCTCCTATTCTTTCTATTAATATGATTGTATTCCTAGTAGTATAACTGATTATGAACTCGGTTGTTTTACATTTCTCAAAGTAATGAATCATGAAGCTCTTTTTTTTACGACCATTTAACGGAATCAAATACCTGTGAGGATTCTCTTAGTTTTATACTAAATACTTTCGTTGTCTTTCTGATTATGATAAGTTTCAGGTCACACAAAAAAAAGGTTTTCATTTCCCAGTAAAAAACAGAAAAGTATTTCATTGAAACACTGATATTTGTACGTGATATTTTATAATAAATAACTGAAATTTTTAATATCAATTTTTGAAACATTTTAATGAATAGAATTCACTGATTCATCAGTTGGGTACTTTCAATATATGAACAACAAAAAACAATGGATGACGGATTTTGTTTGCTCTTCTAAAGATTTATGAAACGAGGGTTGGCTCTGGATTTCAGATTTGAATCTGTTGTGATACGACAAAATTCTAACCGCACTTTGAGCTTTTGTTGAATATAAAAGAGACAGTCAGTTCCTTAGCGTTGATGGTGGGTGGTAGGGTGCTGCTGTCTGCCTTCCCTCTAATCAATATTTCAAAATTAAGGAACAGTGACAGATATGCTTTTAAGCTTTGCCATAAATGCAAAAATTACAAGTAGGGTTAGGCTTAGTAATTTTATGATGAATATAAAATACAAATTAAAACTTTAAAAGAATAATGATAGGGTTAGGCTTAGTAATTTTATGATGAATATAAAATACAAATTAAAACTTTAACAGAATAATGATACTTTTTTTGTTCTCTATCTCCCGAGTTTTTCAGACCGAAATAATTGAAACTTACTATTAAATGTATGATAATTATACCTGAAGGTGGCGTTCAGTTAAAATACGTATGTATTTTTAAGTGTTACATCTTGAATGGTTACCAACTCACGAGTATTTGTAAAATACACGAAGAAAATTTTATAAAACTACAGATTATATCGCAGGATTTAAACCGATGTTTCGACTGTAAGTACTACAACTTGTACACATTAGCTTTACTGCTGTAAAAACTAACATCATTTCACTTGCTTGCCAATTTTTTTTCGTACGTACGACACTTGTTAGTATATATTTTTCTCGTATAAACACAAACTCATTATGCACAAACTGTCTAACAATCTCGCTAATTCAATAATCTCTCAACAACGTTTTTAGCGTATCCTGTGCTTTTCACCATTCATATCACTTTCTGCGCTTTTAAGAACACTTCAAGAGTTAAGATCCGCGCTTCATCTGGCGAGGAAACATTCCTTCTGGCGAAATGTCTAAATGAAATAAAATTTAGCCTGCAACAGTATGAAAAGACGTATTGAAAGCAGAACATTCGACCTAATATTATGATATTCTGTAAGTCATTGTTCTTGACTTGTGTTATTTCTAGCTTGTCTTTTATTGGACTGTCTTGTTTTCCGTTTGTTTTGTTATTGGCTTGTCCCGTTATTTGCCTATCTTATCGCTGGATTGTTTTGTTCTTGCCTTGGCTTGTTGTTGGTCTGGTGTGTTAATGGCTTGTCTTGTTGTTAGCCTGTCCTCTTCTTGGCTCGTCTTCTTGTTGGTTTTTCATTTTGTTAACCTGTCTTATTCTTGGTTTGTCTCGGTTTTGGCCTTTTTTTTTTGTTGTTGTTGTTCTTGGAAAAACAAGGTAGATCAAGAATAAGAAACACCAAAAGAAACAATAACAAGACAGGCCAAGAACAAGAAACACCAACAGAAACAAAAACAATATAGCTCAAGAATAAGAAACACCAACAGAAACAATAACAAGACAGGCCAAAAACAAGAAACACCAACAGAAACAAAAACAAGGTAGATCAAGAATAAGAAACACCAACAGAAACAATAACAAGATAGTTCAAGAACAAGAAACACCAACAGAAACAATAACAAGACACGCTAAGAACAAGAAACATCAACAGAAACAAAAACAAGGTAGATCAAGAACAAGAAACACCAACAGAAACAATAACAAGATAGGTCAAGAACAAGAAACACCAAGAGAAACAATAACAAAACAGGTCAAGAACAAGACAAGCCAACAGTAAAAACGTCAACAAAATTATAAAGTTTCTGTTGGTGTTTCTTGTTCTTGGCCTGTCTTGTTATTGTTCAGGTTGTTAGTAGAAACATAACAATATTGATTTATAATGTTATCTCATGATGTAAGGCAATCACTATCTATATTTTAATACACACGAATATATGTTGTCTTGATCTCAAATAAAGGGCATCGATAAGAAGACAGCAAGAAGTGAAATTTGAAAACTGTGGGATTCAACCACTTTTGTTCATATTTAGAAAATCATAATATAAGAAAAATATATTAAACATCTGTTAAACGATATCTTTCTCTTTTTTATTACAGTTGTGATTACATTTTATACTACCTATGTTTTAAATTTATTTAGTTGTACGAAATAAAATACACTTTTTACTGTAAATATCATACAGTTTGCATCCCGCAGTTTTGTTCGTGGGGAGTGTTTGTGCTGTATTTTGCTATTAACAGATATTGGACTTGGGAAATCATTGGATTGTCCACCACTACATAATACAGAGACACGCAGTTCAACAAATTCGTGTCTAACGTCTGAAATATTTATAAAATTAAATGATTTTTGTTTGTACAACAGCTGTAATAGTGGCGAGAATGGAAGAGGGTTGACCCGGAAACTTTGAAACCATACACAAAATGTAATAACATAAAACTTCGGACTACAGAAGTAGGCAACACGAGGGCTATGTAACAAATTCCGCTTGCGCTGAATGGTTAGTAAATATTCGTATATTTATGACGTGGAGAAAACCAATATTGAATGTATAAGAAGGATGAATATTAATAAGAGCGAACATACACTTTCAACACAGCCAATCTTTAAAGAGGAAGCATTAAAAGTTTTGAATTTTACAGAGTCTATAATTACTTTAAAAAATATATAAATAAACATTACTGAGAGAAACCATTTTATAAAATGATATCACATGTTTAATGGTACTAGAAAATTGAAAAACCTATTAAACTATTTCGTTAATATTTTGTAGTTACGTTCTTAGGCCTATATTATTAAACTGTAATATTAACTGTAAATACCAAACCATAGTGTAGCATAATGTGAATTTTGTTAAGGTCTTAAGTGAGCTAATTCAATTAGATAGTTCAATTTGCTAATTATCATTATTATTTTCCTCCTCGTGCACAAAAAGAAACAAACAAGATTCCAAAGACCTTCAATGAATTTTGTTTATCATTAACTTTCATTGGGAATATCTGCATTAATTCGAGCAAAAATAATAATAATGACCTTGAAAAAAAAATGTTAAGTAGGTGTTGACTGTTATCTATTTATCATATAACAACAGTCTGAAATTATCCATCTTCATTTTAGCTGAGCTTTCTTGTTTTGTTTTTTTTATCAAAGAACCAGTATGATCCAATCCTTCGTGCTAGAGTGAAAAAATGAGTAGCTTCTCATTTAGTAATGTGTAATAGACCGTTTCGCTGAGTGGCTTCTCATTTAATAATGTGTAATAGACCGTTTCGTTGAGTGGCTTCTCATTTATTAATGTGTAATAGACCGTTTCGCTGAGTGGATTCTCATTTAGTAATGTGTAATAGACCGTTTCGTGGAGTGGCTTCTCATTTAGTAATGTGTAATAGACCGTTTCGTTGAGTGGCTTCTCATTTATTAATGTGTAATAGACCGTTTCGCTGAGTAGATTCTCATTTATTAATGTGTAATAGACCGTTTCGCTGAGTAGTTTCTCATTTAGTAATGTGTAATAGACCGTTTCGCTGAGTAGCTTCTCATTTAGTAATGTGTAATAGACCGTTTCGTTGAGTAGGTTCTGATTTAGTAAGGTGTAATAGACCGTTTCGCTGAGTAGCTTCTCATTTAGTAATGTGTAATAGACCGTTTCGCTGAGTAGCTTCTCATTTAGTAATGTGTAATAGACCGTTTCGTTGAGTAGGTTCTCATTTAGTAAGGTGTAATAGACCGTTTCGCTGAGTAGCTTCTCATTTAGTAATGTGTAATAGAACGTTTTGCTGAGTAGCTTCTCATTTAGTAATGTGTAATAAACCGTTTCGCTTTAAAAGTGTATAATGTGTGCACCTTCTACTATACAAGCCAGATTACAAGTTAATTACGTAAGACATTAACGCTGCTAGCTAATGCAGAACATAATCCAATCAACATTCGTCAGACGTCGTATCTTTCAAGCCTACAGTAGAGTCTAAGAAGAAGAAGAAAAGAAGATCGAAAAATGTAACTGGTATTCCACTGTTTTGTTGTCATAAACTTTAATTCTAAAAGATATAAGGTCCTATAAGTTAATAATTCATAGTTTAGAACCTTTGTTTGTATTCAAGCAAAAAGCTACACAATGAGCTATCTGTGCTCTGCCCACCACGGGTATCGAAAACCGGTTTCTAGCGTTATAAGCCTTCACACTTGAAACCTAGATAATTCTCTAGTCCGTCTTGTTCAATTCTTGATGTTTGGCCTTAATATTTTCACATTTATATATTCCTAAACAAACCTGCCTTAGCTTGATGTGTGCGAGTCTGTTTCTACATGAATTCAAAACTCCCCAAGCTACTTTCCAAATTACGTATTATTCTATTTCGTTTTCTCCAGGAAAACGTGGACAGAATTTATTACAATGTTATGTTTCAAGTATGCGTTTTTGTTTGGTTGTTTTGTTTACTTGTTTGAAGTTAAGCACAGAGCTACAGAATGGGATATCTATGCTCTTCAAATTACGGGTATCGAAACCCGGTGTCAAGCGTTGCAAGTCCGTAAACATACCGCTGTGCCACTGGGGGCATACATCTGTAAACATTACTTTTAGGTGCCTCCACCCAGTGACTCAGAGGTAAGTGTGAGGACTTATAACACTAAAAATCGGGTTTCTATACCATCGGTGGGCACAACAAAGATAGCCCATTTTGTAGCCTTGTGCTTAACAATAAACAACAATACTTTCAATGAATATAAGAATTTAACAATACTTAATTAACTACAGACCAAATAGTAAAGTGTTAATTTTGTAATATCAAAACATCGCAAAAATATGGATTGAGAAGCAAGTTTTCCGATTTTCAAGCTTCTAAAAATGAAACATATTGAGTTAATAAATTTCCTTAAATAAGTCACTGAAATTAGTTTTGTTTTGTTTTTCACAATAGGGTTACAAAAACGGGTAAACTAAAATCTACTGGTATAAAATTATTTTTCGTTTTCTTACTTAATTGTACCGTCGGATCTTATTAAAAAAGGTTTTTACACATTTTTTTCTCCCTTCATTTTATGAACATTAAAGATTTATCTTAGAAAGCATTATGGTGATCCAGCAAAAACTTTTAAAAGATATTTCACCGAACACAAGAAATACGATACTCAAAAAAAAAAAAAACTCGAAGCAAAATCTTCAGGGAGAATATCAAAATTCTTGACACGAGTCCAGCGTTTCTTTAAAACTGAAATGGAAACCTTGTTGATGTTGAAAAGAACGCCAAAAGGTTAGCTTTAAAAGAAATCTAATTTATAAATCCAATTCTCTTTTGATGTTGGAGTAACCAAAGCATGACAGCGTCTCGTACGTGGAATATATCATATATAAAGACTTGGAGGGTCGAAGCTGTGACCAAGATAACTTAAAATCTATTTTCCGATTACAGCTACATGATTTTGACGACAAGGCACTTTTTCACTATTAAGTGAAGCGCGCAGAATGCAAAACCTGATCTCTACAGATCACATCTTGATCATGTCTCTGGAGACTTGGGTACTTCACAAACTACAACTCTTAACGCTTCCCGAAAAAACAAACCGAAACATGAAGTCAGCCAAGTGAATGATAAGAGTGTCATATCACGAAGTGTTTCCATGTTTCCTCAACATGATATACCGGAAGGAAGACATCATCATCTAATGTCATCTATCCCCTGGTTTTACTGAAAACTACACTTACAAACTGAAAAAGTTTTCTAACGACTTAGAAGGAAAATGGTATTCGTTCTTGGAATCACACTATTCATTCAATGACTACAAAATATATCTATTTTCACTTCGTATAGTTGATTTGGTATATCTATTGTGGTATATATATCATGTGGTATATCTAACTAATTTTGTTTATATAATTTGGTATATCTATTGTGGTATATATATATATATATATATATATCATGTGGTATATCTAACTAATTTTGTTTATATAATTTGGTATATCTATTGTGGTATATATATATATATATATATATATCATGTGGTATA
>NW_013670489.1:67050-72775 GCF_000517525.1 Limulus polyphemus | reverse complement strand
ATCTAATTTGTTATATCTAATTTGTTATATCTAATGTGGTGTATCTAATGTGGTATATCTAATTTGTTATATCTAATATGGTATATCTGATGTGGTATATCTAATGTGGTATATCTAATTTGTTATATCTAATATGGTATATCTAATTTGTTATATCTAATGTGGTATATCTAATGTGATGTATCTAATTTGTTATATCTAATATGGTATATCTAATTTGTTATATCTAATATGGTATATCTAATGTGGTATATCTAATGTGGTGTATCTAATGTGGTGTATCTAATTTGTTATATCTAATGTGGTATATCTAATGTGGTGTATCTAATGTGGTATATCTAATTTGTTATATCTAATGTGGTATATCTAATGTGGTGTATCTAATGTGGTGTATCTAATGTGGTATATCTAATTCTTATGCAGTAGCAGTTAATCCAAACTGAAAATTAACAGTGTAAAACAGGTAAGTTCTTTGAACATTGATCGATATGCTATATTTTGTAAGGCCATGTTGTAATTTAACATTACAATGATTTCACCAGTTACATCGACAGTATTCATTCCCCTAGTTGTTAGCGTATTATTATGTATTTAAAACAATTTATTTCATACCTGGTTTGAAATAACTCTTTGTCATCTGATAGGCAGAAAGATGAAAACAGGATATCACTGTAAATTACCATAACTTTGACGAATATATATATTTCCTTATATCACTGCTAACAAGAAAATATCAAACTTTAATAGTGTCAAGAAAGTCAACAAAAAGTTGGGTAACATAAATTCAACAACAGTAAATAATGACAACCCAAGATGATAATTTCAGCTTTAAACAACAAGAAATACATTCAAACGTTTAGGTTGTCATGACATCTACGGCTGCATAGAAGTTAAAACCGAAATAAAAATAGAACCATTAGTTACAGAATTAAGGAAATCAAAGACGTTTCATAAGTATATCATTTGTTACGACCTCGGTTTCTCCGCTAAAGTTGTCATCAGGTACAACTAAACAAGCTTATAAACGGGGGAAATGCATGTTATAGACTGAACTAGCTTAGATTGTTTGTTTGTTTGTTACGGATTTCGCGCAAAGCTACACGAGGACTATCTGCGCTAGTCCCTAATTTAACAGTGTAAGACTAGAAGGAAGACGGCTAGTCATCACCACCCATCGAATAGTGGGATTGACCGTTACATTATAACGCCCCACGGCTGAAAGGGCGAGCATGTTTGGTGGGACGGGGATTCGAAACCGCGACCCACAGATTGCGAGTCGAGCGCCCTAACCACCTGGCTATGCCTAGCCCAAACTAGCTTAGAAACGGGGACACACACATATATATATAAATATATTACAGACTAAAATGGCTTATAAATAGGGATATATATGTTTAACCAAAGAATCAGAAATAACCTTGTAATATTCTCAACAACTTACCTCATTTAGTTAAAAGGTTTGGGTTGGACATGGGCTAACTGTTGGTGTTCCGTGTTGTTGATTGCAAAGTTCAGGACCCAAATGTTTGTTATCCTCACTTTCTTCACCAAGTAAAGTGCTCTTGTGGTTTGGTAGATAACTATTTTGGAAATAGAACATTAAAGTGATGAAGAAAAAAGCAATATAAATTGATTTTAGTTAGCTTTACATTAGTCATCCTATCGACAAGATTACATGTATTTCAATAATTAAACACAGATATTCCTGTGGTAATATTACTCGCAAAACTTACTATTGTTTTACATTAAACGAGTTCTTGTATTTTTAGCCGCGACATAGCGGCTCATGGAAAGACTGAGTTTTTTGTTTTTTTTTTAAGTTACAAACGTTTAGCTCATAGCTCCGCCATCTCTTGACCGATTTGACGTCTAATTACAGTTTTAGACTAAGGAGGTCAAACACTTTCGATTGATGTATTTGACCACGCCCAAGGTCTCATAGATTAATTTACTCTAATCCTGCCTGAAACAATTTCAATTTGAAGGTAGGCTGGTAGAGATCCTGATGAGTAATATAACTGAATCAGGTATACGTGCACCCTACGCTTGGTATTGCTGGAGAACACAAAAATATAGCTTGTAAAGAGGGGGGGGGGTGGAAAGGTCTCATAGATAAGTTTACTTTAATCCTGCGTAAGACATTTTCAAGTGCCGCGGCTATTGAGGATTCTCTATTGTTTACTTTACAACACATTTATGCAATTCGGTCAACATTTCTTCTAACAGATACGAGGTATTCCAATAGGAGGTAACTTAAGCCTACAATTGCTGAATAATATTTATATATATAGTAAGAAAGACTCTAGTAAAGTAAAGCTTTTCACGTTAGTCACTATGGTAGATGTTTTCATCATATTTCATGTAATTAACAAGGCTTCCTTGGAATAGCCGGAAAAAAAATGTATCCTCGAAAATCCATTCCAGAAAATAAAAAACAGCTCTTTCACTAAAATCGACTACAAAAAAAAACAGCCCCCCAACTGGCACGGCGGTATGTCTGCGGAGTTACAGCGCTAGAAACCGGGTTTCGATACCCGTTACGGGCAGAACACAGATAGCCCATTGTAAAGCTTTGTGCTTAACTTCAAACAAAGTACACTACCTGGATTTAGAAATGAGCATCATTAGTCAACCGATCAAGTTCAAAGTTTTCAATGAAACAGGCTTTAACCAACGTTGAAATTTCCAAATACATATATTACAAATACGTTATGTTACAATGTTTACTACTCACAGCTTATTAGATACAATAGAATCTGTTACCGCTCTTGTTTGACTGGATGGAAACAGTACACTCAGTTGCATTGTTTCATAAACGAAACTTATACTATCTCATTTTAATCACAAAATTCATTCAATGTTGCAGGAAATTTAACAAGATTCTTGCTACTGATTGCCTCCCCCCCCCCTCGGTGGCTCGGCAGTAAACACAGATATTCCATTGTGTAACTTTGTGCTTAATAAAAACAAACAAACTGATTAAAGGTTTAGAAGTTATATAAAATATCACAACCTGTCACTTATACATTTTAATTGCTATAAAATAACATTGAAATCCTTTATTTTATTCACTCACATTACTTATAGATCCGGTTAGTTTAAGCTATATAACAACACTATATATGGTATAGCATTACGTCATTGGTTCATTGTCATATTTACCATTGTTGTACCTTACATTTCGAAGTATTATTATCATTAATGTAAATTTTCGAATCTTATCGTGTTTACTTTTCAGCTGTTACATAAAATTTAATTATATTTAGTACTCCCTGTTTCTGGTTCCGTGTGTGTGTTTTGTAAACTGGCAGATATCAGTCGGATTAGTTGTCTCGAGACACTTCATAATGTGTTTAATACGTTCTTTTTATTTTAATTATATTCAACATGATTATATTTTAATTAGAATATCAATATTCTAGCTATTTGTTGTTCTCTGGTATTCATTTAATTTTTATTTATAATTTTGTAATTTCATTAAAATTAGTTCTTGGGTGTGCTATTGGTACTTGGCTCTAAACAGTAACTGTGACGTAGTAATTTATCTCACATGTCAGACTCCTATATAGTTACACTGTTGGGGGTATTTAGTGGATTTTGATTGGTCAAAAATGTTTTTAGGGAGGATTATATACAGTGTTGGTTGTACACGGTATTATTGATACGGTGTTCGACGAACATTAAACACACGACAATAACTGAAGCTCGAAACTAGTGTTTATATGTTGCCTAAGTAAGATATACCCTACGCTTTCTTTAATGTTACCTTCCATTGGTTAGAATTTTTAAATATATTTTATTATGTTTAATTATCTTATTGTTAAGATTGTTTTGCATTCTTAGCTTCCTATATGGATTTAGGACTAACACAAATCTCCAAAGGTGGCCGAACGTCCTGTGATATTATTGGATTTATGACCGAAAATGTCGTTAAAATGAGGGTACCTAATTGATGAAACAATACATTCTAATCTTTATAAATATGAACGTAAGAAAAATAAATTTAATTACCTATGCTCATTGATTTTTTTAGCATTGATCTAAGTGGGTAGTTTTCTCTGCTTGAAAGTTCATATTAATAGGGATTAAATCTTAAGAATATGTTAATCATTGATGTTGATATAGAAATATATTCTGTGTAGGCATAATCTCTTGACAATAACATTTCTAACTATACTAAAACAACAACGAAAAGCACATTTTTAGCTGGCTTACATTATTTTTATCTCAACCTACGTGATTTCTTGAAATATATATATATTCTAAAGGGTGTACCACTGTAAATACAAATTTTTACTTTTTTATTTAAAAGTTTATTTGTTGGTTTGATTAAGATAAAGTCTGAAAGAGTTTTACTATATTTGCGGGGCTGGTTGTGGCCTAATAAATTTACGTTACGGACTGTGGGTCCGAGATCCATGGCGTTTACCGTTGCCGCAAAAAAAAAAATGATTACGCTACTCAATTTGGGGTCCTCGTGTGCGGTATAAGAATTACAATCAAATTCCACTATGCGATTAGAGTAGTACAAGTGTTGGCGGTGGGTGCTGTCGACTTGCTGCCTTCCCTCTATTCTATCATTTCAATATTAGTGACGGCTAGCGCAGATATCCCTAGTGTAGCTTTGTGCGAATATTCGAAAAAAAAACTAATATTTTGATAAGATAAAAAGAGCGATTTAAACTGTAATTGGCGAGTAAGGTTTTTTTTCACTTAATAAGGAATAAGTTCATGATTTAGTCGGTTGTTGTTATTTGGAGTTATGCTCAGAGCTACACAATGGGCTATCTTTACTCTGCTCACCACGGGTATCGAAACCCGGTTTCTAGCGTTGTAAGTCCGCAGACATACCACTGTGCCAATTGAGGGCGATTTAGTCAGTTTGTTGCTAGATTTTACATATCAATTGGTTATGAAACATTATAGAGACTGAAACTTGTAGAACTTGAAGTTGAAGAAATAACACACTTTCGTTATCACTAAGTAGCCTTAACGTAGCTTTTTTTTTAACGAATAATACGAAAAAAACCCGCTCAACAATAAATCAGTTACAACAATATTTTTATACAAATAAAAATTCATATGATTGTTAGTCATTGATTGTCACGCAGTTATAAAATAAAAATATACTGACATTTTTACTTTTAACAGTCTAAAATCTTCTGCAGAAGAAAGAAAAAACGACACTAATAACAAGACCCTTGTTCCAATATTTACCTATCTATAAGTTCACTTTCATCGTTTAAGTTCGTCTGCTAAGAAAAAAAAAATCCAGCTTCTCATAAGAGCTTAAGGTAGTCCCTTTGTTATCATCTGACAGATAATACACCAAACCACAGGATTTAGTCTATAAGAAGCTTAATGAAGCTTGATTTGGCCTTTGTTTACTGTTTTTACAAGATATTCTTCTCTGGCGAGTAAAATCATAATCGGTTTGAAGAGGTTTAGGTCACAGTAGGCTTTTTGTTAGCATTGTTTCTATGTTAGATAATGTTTTAGCAAAATAAAATAATAATCATCTTTTATTGGAGAGTGGGAAAAGTTCATTTTATTATAGAAAGTTCTAGAATGGTCTTTCTCTAGCTTTTCGTCAAGTTACACTATTTTAATAACATAATTTAATCAAATATTTAAGTATTTATATTGTATACATTAGATTGAGACAATGATTATTCTGTTATTAAACACTGTTTGATATATATGCTAATACTTTGCTTTTGATATT
>NW_013670489.1:65003-66377 GCF_000517525.1 Limulus polyphemus | reverse complement strand
ATAGCATACAATACTCGAGTCGTAAGAAAAGCAGGAATAGCCCATTTTGCAGCTTTGCGCACAAATAAAACCTATTAAATTATAGCATACAATACTCGAGTCGTAAGAAAAGCAGGAATAGCCCATTTTGCAGCTTTGCGCACAAATAAAACCTATTAAATTATAGCATACAATACTCGAGTCGAAAGAAAAGCAGGAATGAGAACTGAATTAAAAGTTTATTTTTTTCAGGTTAAGCTCATAGCTATACAATGGCCTATCTGTGCTCTGCTCACCACAGGTATCGAAACCTGATTTTTAGCCTTTTAAGCCCTCAGACTTACCGTTGTGCCACTGGGAGCCAATTTGTTTGTTTGTTTTGAATTTCGCGCAAAGCTAGGCAAAGGCTAGCCGCCCCTAATTTAGCAGTGTAAGACTAGAGGGAAGGCAGCTAGTCATCCCCACCCACCGCCAACTCTTGGGCTACTTTTTTACCAAAGAACAGTAGGATTGACCGTCATATTATTTCGCCTCCTTGGCTGAAAGTACGAACATGTTTGGTGAGATGCGGATTCGAACCCGCAACCCACACATTGAGAGTCGAGCCACCTAACCACCTGGCCATGCCGCGCCGGGAAAGCCAACCTATAATGAAATAACAATAATAAATCTTTCTTTCTCACTCCTGTGTAAGAGAAACAAAAGAAAACAGTCGGCGAATATCGATGTGCTCTTCATAAGACGTATTAATATGGAGTCCATTGGTATTTCGTTTACGTTCTAAAATTAGAGAAAGACCATATACATATACATCAATTTGGCAGACGTACCGAGTAATTAATCATTCAAAAGTTATTAATAATTCAAGCTGTATCATGTATATATGTGTGTTAGTGTAAAGAGAAGCAGCATTTCTAACGTTTAAATTACAATATCAGTACAAAGAACATGCAAAATAACGTGTGATCTACATACAGGAGGGTTTTCTACATATACACCCAGGTATCGAAACCTGATTTTTAGCATTTTAAGCCCTCAGACTTACCGTTGTGCCACTGGGAGCCAATTTGTTTTTTGTTTTTTTAATTTCGCACAAAGCTAGGCAAAGGCTAGCCGCCCCTAATTTAGCAGCTTAAGACTAGAGGGAAGGCAGCTAGTCATCAACACCCACCGCCAACTCTTGGACTAAGTGAGAATTAGAAAAAAAATGTGATACTTTTCTTTAGACCTCCATGAAGCAGAATTATGGGTCTTAAAGGCTATAGGGCAAAAAAAATGGGACAAACTTTTTTGAGTCAAATTAAAAAAATAATAATACCCAGGTGCACACCCTCAGAATTCCCTTAAAATGCGTGCAAAGTTTCGGGCCTCAAGGTCACACACATACACACATAG
>NW_013670489.1:62762-64003 GCF_000517525.1 Limulus polyphemus | reverse complement strand
AAAACAAGCCTAAAAGGCGGTTCGTTGGTCTTCAACATTTACCAAAGGTATTTTGCGAACGAATAGTGGGATTGACTGTAGCATATAACGTCCCCGCGGCTGAAAGAGCGAGCATATTTGGTGAGAAGGATTCAAACCCACGTCCTTCAGATTGCTTCATTAAGAGCCTTTACTTTCTGATAACGAATAATTTTTAAGTTCCATTTTCATTCAATCTGCCAGGTTTGTGACAAGAGATTGAAACTCATGAAAATTGTCTTACGAACGTACATTAAATTCATCATAATTATTGTAAATTATAACCGAACAATGGGATACTTAGAGATATCAGTCTCTTTATCAAGTGTAGCGTCTTTCTACTCTTGGATGAGCAATAATTGATTTAAGGCCCTCAATAGGATACAAAACGAAATAAACAGATTAATGAAGATAAATACTCACTCCGTGAAGCCTCCTGGAGCCTTTGAAACAATAGATTTCAATTGAACTTTAATTTATTTATTTCTAAAGGAAATATAGATATTTATCTATTAAATATATTTAAAAAAATATGCTTTTCATTACAATGGCCTTTAAATTTGGTACTTCTGGGCCTTTCAGTGGTACTAGTGACCTCTGTTTGTAGCTTAATGATATATAACACATGATAAAAAATAAAGGTTACATTTGATTTTGTACAACCGAAACTGATATCTCAAATAGCCTAGCCAATCTGAATCCAGTGTAGTTAATTTTCTTGTCTTCTAATAACAGACAAACCTTTAAGATCACACACTCCCCCCCCCCCACCGCCTCCGGTCGAACGTTTATTATATCCTACAGGCGTGTAAATACAAGAGGCTACCCAAACCAAAATATGTCTTAACGTTCTGAATTCCTGACAGTTGAAATTAAACAGAATTATAAAGTTTACGAAGGTATGCTGTTCATGGAGAAGGTATTCTGTTCAAGAAGAAGGTATGCTGTTCATGGAGAAGGTATTCTGTTCATGGAGAAGGTATTCTGTTCAAGAAGAAGGTATGCTGTTCATGGAGAAGGTATTCTGTTCGAGAAGAAGATATACTGTTCATGGAGAAGGTATTCTGTTCAAGAAGAAGGTATGCTGTTCATGGAGAAGGTATACTGTTCATGGAGAAGGTATGCTGTTCATGGAGAAGGTATTCTGTTCAAGAAGAAGGTATGCTGTTCATGGAGAAGGTATTCTGTTCAAGAAGAAGGTATTCTGTTCAAAAAGAAGATAT
>NW_013670489.1:58286-61887 GCF_000517525.1 Limulus polyphemus | reverse complement strand
ACAAAACAAATCTTCCGTCGGGATTCGGTACATTGTTTGGACCAACGAAAGTAAGGTTCATCGTACACCTCTTTATTGTTTGTTATGACCACTTCGGGGTTTGGGTTTGAATTTCCCTCAAAGCTACACGAGGGCTATCTGCACTAGCCATTCCTAATTTACCAGTGAAAGATTAGAGGGAATGAAACTAGTCATTACCACCCACCGTCAACACTTGGGCTACTCTTTTTACCAACGAATAGCAGGATTGGTCGTCACATTATAGCGTCCTTACGGCAGAAAGGGTGAGCATGTTTGGTTGGACGGGGATTCGAACCCTCGACCCTCAGATTGCGAGTCCGGCGCTCTAACCACCTATTCATGCCGGGCCAACCACTTTGTCCTTTAAATCAATGTATCTGAAACAATCTATGGTAGGGCTATGTTTAATAACGTTTTCAATATTTCTGCTTTTGATTTAAAAATATGTCTAAATTCATTCTCATCTTATAACATTTTTATGTTGAGTCAAGTTTTTACAATTTTATTTTTAAAATACACTCCCCCCACCACGTCCTATTTAGCTAAGTCCACAAAATTACTTTTATAGGCCTATGACTAGGCTTAAGTAATGCATGATACTTGATAGAGACTAATATATCAATAATACTTACCCCTTATGTTAAAATCTAGGACACGCCTAGAAAGTGATTGACAGACGTATTTAGCAGTTATATTTATTTATTTAGTTTGTTGTTTTAACCTTTCAAGTAAGACTAGTAAAACCAGGTGGCGTTCGAAGACAATCACACCACAGTCCATGAGAAGAATCGGGTGAGAAGTGTAAAAGAGATAAAACACCCGAGGAAGCTATCCTAGCCCTAGGCCTAAAAATGTTAGTGACGGTTCCAAATACACGTATTTAAATGTGAACAAAAAATCATTGCTATTATTTTCGCACAATAGCTACAATTATATCATTTTATTCAGCAAGTTAGAACAAAGTTCTTACCAAACAAATGGAACTATGCTTATTTTCATGTAACAAAACAATAGCCTGACACTGTATTATCGCTAATATTATTTTGTTTACCTGTGGATCAAATCAGCTTTTCTGCCAGTAGTTTTAGCTCCACAGCATTTAAATTTCCTGCTAATCATACTAAGAAATTTCATATTTCTCATCTGGTTTTAGTGGAATTGGTAAAATAACTAGCAGGAAAACTGAAATTCGTGCACCACTCAAACAAGCTTATTGACTAACCAAGTGCTGGGATTGCATCGATACTGGCGCCACCGTGCGTTAACAATTTCGAGCACAGTCCCTCATGGGCTACCGTATTTGCCGGTGTATAAGACGATCCCACGTATAACACGACTATGGATGTTTTGAACAAATTAAGTGCTAAGATATTACTTTCATAAAAAAATAAATACATTTTTAGAAGCTATTTTAAAACTGTGCCAACCTGCGCTCTAGGGTAATCAATGCTATTTAAACGCTACAGACAGCTCAATGCAACATAACTTAAATCACCCCCCCCCTCAGTAACTTACAACGATAGAATACGGGTTTCGATACCCGTGGTGGGCAAAGCACATTATGAAGTTTTCATCACAGTTAAACTCCTTTTCTATTACCAAAAATACTAAACCTTAAGATATAGTGATCTACTATAAAAATACGTTTACAAAATTAGTGTACGTTACAGAAACTAACTTTTTTTAATATAATATTAGCAATATTTTAGTATGACAGATGAAATCAATAGATTTCAAATCAAAAATGTCTTGATTAATTGTAATTAGCACGCGAGATAAATAACTTCTAGTTATGAAGAATCGAGACAAATGACGAAGTCCGCATTAAGGTAGTTTGAGGCCCTGGCGCACAAATTTGAATTTAATTATAATTAATACAGAATATGAGTTAATTATTCGCATTATATTAAAACACGATGCATCTAATTTTTAGGGATGACATATTAAAATTAGACGATAATAATAATAATTGACTTGTACAACATGGCAAGTAAGAATGAATTAGGTACATAAAAACAATATAGTTATTGTAGAATATTATCCTAAAATCGTTTTTTTTCTTGCTTTGGCGGAAGCAAAATCTCTAATTACATCTTCATAATCTATTTTCCTAAACAATAGCCTATCTGTCGTGTGCAAGGAAATGGCATTTAAGCGTTCATTTAACATCGAAGCATGCAATTCATTTTTTACTCGAGCCATAAAAAATGGTAATTTTGATTTATTTTGTATTTTTATGGTGGTTACGAGGTCGGTCAAATTGATATAGTCTGTGCTGAGTAAGAATAGAACAAGTAACAGATAAAATATAAAGATTTATCGAAAAAATAGAGAGTTATACTGAGGGTTGGGATCGTCAATAGGGGCCGCTCAACGCTTGGGGTCCTGGCGCAACTGTAAATGCGGCTCTACATATGATACAATTTAAAAAAAAAAGTTATCGTAAAGCAGTAGGTGACATGATGTTAACGCATTTACCCAAAAAAGTAAACAAAAATAAAAGGAACAACGTAGTATACCGGCATATACGATATCCTTATTTTCTCCACCGCTCACCCTCTGGTGGACTTCAGTTACATTAAGTAAATGATTTAATCATTTTTGCGCCTCAAAGACACGTAAGGCCGGTGCTAAAGTTTGATATCCTGTGTCACGAGCAGATGCGAACGGAAACATATTCCTTTGGATAGTATACCAGTCCATCGCAGGTTAACCACCATCTACCCTATGATACGCTTCATACAACTGGTTAAAGTGACTCAACGACACAGCAACATGGTACTGGCAAGCATCGAACACTAGCCAAAAGACTGCCTCCCCTTTCAGTTGAAAACATATCAACAGAAATTGTAATTTCCTCCAATAATGAAAAGCTAATAGTCTCCTTTCGTATCATTCAATCAAGTACATAAATGGATGTCCAAACACACGTTAATTCAAAAAGGTTTTATATGCGTAAAGAATAAAATGATATCAGGTTATTGAAGATAATTCAGAATATCTCAAATTTCTACTAACTATGAACATAATGGTAACGGTAGTTATGATGATAACCACAACAATATATCTTAAATGAAGCTAGACTACGCTGTGTAGTTACCTACTATTACAACAATGTATCTTAAATGAAGCTAGACTACGCTGTGTACTTACCTACTATTACAACAATGTATCTTAAATGAAGCTAGATTACGCTATGTACTTACCTACTATTACAATAATGTATCTTAAATGAAGCTAGACTACGCTGTATACTGACTTAATATTACAACAATATATTTTCCAATATTTCACTAATTTGAATAACAGAGTTAGATCAATATGAAGTCATTATCCAGAAGTAAATTAATTTAAATGGTCACATTAATTTTTATTTATGGTTCTGAGTGGTTTAGAGAACACCATTAAGGTCTCATATAAAACACGACATTCATCTATGTATATAAACAATGTATCTAATAGGAATGTATTTGTTTCTGAACACACACTTGTTACGTATTACAATTTCAAATAGCCTAAAACTGAGTTAAATTGTAATTTAGTAGTTAAATAAATGCCGATATATATCCAATTTGTGATA
>NW_013670489.1:56309-57630 GCF_000517525.1 Limulus polyphemus | reverse complement strand
CAAACAATGATTTATATACAAAATTTTCACAAACTTGCAAACAACGTAAAGTCTTCTTTCTAGTCTGGAACTTCCTTGATGTCTTACTGAGGGTTCATGAAGAGCGAGTTAATTTCGAACTGATATAGGTACGATTCACTTAACGGGGAGCTAGCTAGCTCTGTGGTCTTCATTGAGCACACGCCGATTTTTCCTGCCTGTGACGTTAGGTAATGTTTTCGTAAAAGTACTAATATCCAATGTGAATTCCCTGAAGTTATATGATTTGTAAAGTTCGAAATTTATAAAGGTTCCTGGTCAATAGATCTGTAGTTTCCTATTAATAAGCGTTAATAACAATTATAGCTTCCGAAGTTTATAGCACACCAACAAGAGCAAAGCAATGACTGATACTGTTTTTTGACGCGTCGCGTTGGTTATATTTATAGGCGTGAGGAGAGTTTCTAGAA
Source organism: Limulus polyphemus (assembly GCF_000517525.1). Taxonomy (NCBI): domain Eukaryota; kingdom Metazoa; phylum Arthropoda; class Merostomata; order Xiphosura; family Limulidae; genus Limulus; species Limulus polyphemus. The sequence goes on along the minus strand of NW_013670489.1, from coordinate 57,181 downwards.
ATTTCAGCCTTCACAACAATACTGACGGTACACTAGTGTTTACGTACACACGTATATTGTTGATTCTTACACTCGAGAATCTTCTACAACTTTAGAGAATAGGACGGAAGTTCGCAATACATATTTAACGCTATAAGTTATGTACATTTATAAATATATATTTAATTTAAACAAACATCGATATTGAAATAAGTATTAGGTCGTCAAGAAATTAATGTCGCATTTTGGAACAATTTCATTAATCACCCTCCAAAAAACGTACATCATGTATGATGATTAAACGAACCGCCTAAATGTCACGATAGTGTAGCCTATCTAATGTGTAAAGTTTAGTACACTCTAAACCCTTATAGTGATGGCACACGACGAGACAAACATTCGGTATGTAATGCTGTTTGAATACAAGAAGAGAAACAATGCCTCTGTAGACACAAAGAATATCAAAGAAGTTTATGGAAATGTTTTGAACGTTCGTAGGTGTCAACGATGGTTTAGCAAATTTCGTTCAGGTGACATTAGCCTTAAAAACTGTGATGGCAGGGGCCGACATGTTAGAATTGATACTCTGAAGACACTTGTTGAGTCTAATCCAAGGCAACACACTCGTGAAATGGCCTTGAAATTGCATGTCTCTCATGAAACAATATGTAAACATCTAAGGAATATAGGAAAACTCCATAAAGAAGGTGTTTAGGTGCCTCACGAACTCTCCGATGATCATCGTTTCCAATGTGTGAACGTTGCTTCGTCTCTGTTGGCGCGTAATGCGCGTGAACCATTTTTGGACAGAGTTGTCACCGGTGAGGAAAAATGGATTCTAAACAAATACTAAACGCCAAAAACAACGGTTCAATCCTAGACAAAAACCACTT
>NW_013670489.1:54207-55541 GCF_000517525.1 Limulus polyphemus | reverse complement strand
GAGATGATGGAGAAGACAAAAGGAATTCAGTGGAACTGTGTATTAATGAAAACCTGGAGATGATGGAGAAGACAAAAGGAATTCAGTTGAACTGTGTATTAATGAAAACCTGGAGATGATGGAGATGACAAAAGGAATTCAGTTGAACTGTGTATTAATGAAAACCTGGAGATGATGGAGATGACAAAAGGAATTCAGTTGAACTGTGTATTAATGAAAACCTGGAGATGATAAAAGGAACTGCGTATTTATGAAATAAAAAAATTGAAGAGAGAATATTCAATCCAAAGTTAAAGCACTCTGAAGGTTTTATGTGCTTCTGAAAATTTAACAAAAACAAAATAAACTGAAACTTTTCGGTTTATAGTTGTAAAAAAAATACAAATGTTATTTAGCCAATTCAAAGAATGAACCAAAAATGAGATTTTTCTTTTATATGCACATATAAGGAGAAAGGAAAGAGCTTATATTTTATTTCAGTATTTATGTTTGGCTTTCCTTACATTTCAAGAGAAGTTTGATTTCATTTTCATAAGTGACTCAATAGTTTTTGCCTATTACAAATAATATAACTTAACAGTAACTCTGAAGGCTTATAACGCTAAAAACCGAGTTTCGATACTCTTGGTGTGTTCAGTACAGATAACTCATTTTGTAGCTTTGTGCTTAATAACACAAAAAAAACACTGTTCTAAACATTTTTGGATACTTTGAATAATATAGTGTTCTTAAAAATCTTGTATTTTTTAAATTTAGATCAAAGCTTTACAACGGCTAACGGAACTGTGTGCGCTGGTCGGAACGAACCCAGAATTCTAAAGTTATAAGCCATCATACTTATCGCTCATACACGTGAGGATCGTCGTCAAACTATAAATATTTATTTGAAGACAAAATGTTTCATGCTACTCAATAAAAATGTTTACTAATAACCTCTGTAACAGCCACAAAGATTTTACTAATAACTTCTGTTACAGCCACAAAACGTCTCCCCACTCATGTAAGCGCGGGTTTGCCCTGTGGTAGAGCACGAGATTTCGGAGCAAGCGAGCTGAGTTCGAACCTTTGAGGGCACAATTATATTTTCCGATATTTAATTTAAGCTATGTATGCGTTATGAATGACTCTTAATCCCTTAGCGTGGATGGTGGGTGGTAGAGTACTGTTGACTGGCTGTCTTCTCTCTGGTCAGTATTTTAAAATTAAAGTCTGCGGCAGATAGCTTAAATGGCTTTGCTATAAAATACGAACACTTTTCATTCACGCACACTTTAACAGTAAGAGTAACAAAACTGTTTAAATTATTTAGAACATTATTCACTCACGTGCAATAA
>NW_013670489.1:51738-53207 GCF_000517525.1 Limulus polyphemus | reverse complement strand
TAACAGTTAGAGGAACAGGGCTGTTTAAATTATTTGGGGCATTTTTCACTCACGCACACTAACAGTTAGAGGAACAAGGCTGTTTAAATTATTTGGAACATTCTTCACCCACGCACACTAAAACAGTTAGAGGAACAAGACTGTTTAAATTATTTGAAATATTCTTCACCCACGCACACTAAAACAGTTAGAGGAACAAGACTGTTTAAATTATTTAGAACATTATTCACTCAGGCACACTCTAACAGTTAGAGGAACAAGGCTGTTTAAATTATTTGGAACATTCTTCACTCACGCACACTCAAACAGTTAGAGGAACTAGGCTGTTTAAATTATTTGGAACATTCTTCACTAACGCACACTCTAACAGTTAGAGTAACAAGATTGTTTAAATTATTTGGAACATTATTCACTCACGTACACTCTAACACTAAGAGTTACAAGACTGTTTAAATTGTTTGTAACTTGATGAAATTGAAGATAAGAAAATCACAAATCTAAAGGATTTAGATAACACAGTGTTACAAGAATGATAACTTGTCCTCTTATAATCCTTATGGATTTTATATATATCTTGATACAAGCTTATCTTGACGAGCCGCTGGTAAATCGGAACATTGAACAAGTCAAGTAGAAGAAACTCACACACCACGGGACTTATTTTAACACGTTTCTTTGTGCTGAGAGCGAGCATGTTTTATGGAAGAAGGCACGTTTATCGGTGAGAGTTAACGTATGTGTTACTGATGAAGTATTTGATTTGCCATAAAGTCGTGCTTAAGCTTTTTCTTCCCCATAAATTCGGAACTTCTTGAATGGAGAACAATAATGTAAACCTATCATACATACTAAAGCATCTACAACTGATTTATTGACACAGTTGACGAGAGTTGAATCTGTATTTATTAATTCTAAAGAACGTACGAGCGAAAGTAAATAAAAATATGTTACTTTTTCTGCTATATCTAGTGTCGACGAGGCCTTTCGTCCAATACCAGTGCTCATCAGACCGGCTAGATACGGTAGACACAATAACGGAAATAAATGAATCGGTAAAATGAAACATTTTCTTGTTGTCTTCACAAGAGTTATTACCGTAAAACGTGACAACCTATTTCTATAACACGCGCTGTTTATAATAGCGCGTCTTTTGCATGTTCTAGCTTAAAAAATACAATTTCTGGGTTTGAAACCTATTGTTGTAGTCTTCACCATCATAAAATATAAACTTTCTGGGTTTGAAACCTATTGTTGTAGTCTTCACCAGCATAAAATATAAACTTTCTGGGTTTGAAACCTATTGTTGTAGTCTTCTCCATCATAAAATATAAACTTTCTGGGTTTGAAACCTATTGTTGTTGTCTTCTCTATCATAAAATGTAAACTTTCTGGGTTTGAAACCTATTGTTGTAGTCTTCTCAGCATAAAATATAAACTTTCTGGGTTTGAAACCTATTGTTGTAGTCTTC
>NW_013670489.1:44682-51291 GCF_000517525.1 Limulus polyphemus | reverse complement strand
TCCAGCATACAACCACTCCAGCGTTAAACATTTACAGAGATCGAGTCCAGCATACAACCACTCCAGCGTTAAACATTTACAGAGATCGAGTCCAGCATACAACCACTCCAGCGTTAAACATTTACAGTTACAGGGTCCAGCATACAACCACTCCAGCGTTAAACATTCACAGAGATCGAGTCCAGCATACAACCACTCTAGCGTTAAACATTTACAGGGTCCAGCATACAACCACTCCAGCGTTAAACATTCACAGAGATCGAGTCCAGCATACAACCACTCCAGCGTTAAACATTTACAGAGATCGAGTCCAGCATACAACCAATGTTTAACACTCGAGTGGGTGTATGCTGGACTCGATCTCTGTAAATGTTTAACACTCGAGTTACAAAGATCGAGTCCAGCATGTAACTGCTCCACACTTAACAAGTTCCATAGATCGAGTCCAGCATTTAACTGCTCCACACTTAACAAGTTCCATGGATCGTCTCAAGTACACAACTATAACACCCTTAACAGCTTCCAGAACTTTCACGTATGATGCACTATCCCACCCTTAACAGGGGTTGGGTTCGCTACATGTTTAATCCATTAATTCATCTACAATCTCGGATTGTCATGATATGAATGTGAATGTTGCCCATCCAAAGGAAACAGAAACCTGTACATACACACGTATAAATACATATAATTGTGTATATTCGAAAATATCACTTCAGAGGTATTTAGCAACAGCAGATATACGAATATTTCAAACACCCTTTTTGAGATGCTTGAATATTGCAGTGTTAAAAATAGTTTAACTATAATTTCAAATAACGAGTATTTTGTTCATATTATAATTCTGGTTCGGTGCTCAGATATTTTTTTGTTCTGAAATAAAAGAAACGCATAATTAAATATGAACTCCCTGAGTCTACAAGTAGCACTATTAGATGACTGTTCTTTGAAAACTAAAACCTATGTACTACCATAGGGTCCTCGAAAGTGTTCTGTTTTAATGGCAATTAAAACCAAAATTAAGAGTAACAAATATTCTTATTTCATGCTTTTGAAGTTCGTATGTCATGCTGCGTTCTCGCCTACAAAGTGCATAATTCTTCTCGTGATTCATGGCACGCATACGTTTTACTGACGTCACGACAATACAAATTGCAATGTTAAACGTCCCTTATGTGACGTCATTTTAGTGTCTACTGACTAACAGACAAGACACTACTGTATATTGATGCGAGTTGTTAAAACGGGTGACCCCTCCAGGCGGACTTCGGAAAGTAAAGATTCTGTAGTTTCCCTGTTTCTGATAACCAGGTGATTATGTAAACATCGAACAATATGTTATTCCCATGTGACATTACACATGAAATGTGAATATATTATACCCGTATTCTTCCTTATCTTTTTTTTATCTAACAGAAATGGATTTTTATCTATTTATGGAACAAAGATCGTTGCTTGTGTATTTATTGTTTATTTATTTATTTGTCATTATGCACAAAACTACAGAATGGGCTGTGCAGTGGCCACCTAGATCATCGAAACCCGCTTTTTAGCGTTATAGCTCTTAGACTTACCGCTAAGCAACCGGTGGGTGTATTTTACTAGAATAGAGTTCGTTGGTTATCTATTTGTATAAGAGATCTTACCTTTTAATGGAATATACTGAAAAAAACGTTAAAGATTCATTACGCATCATGTCCTGATGAAATTCACAAAGAAAATTTATAACGTTTGATGATTTAATTCTTTAACATCTATGATTTGAATGTAATTAAAATTTAATTATATTATTAAAGAAGAGATATTAATAAAGGTTCCATAAATACTGACGACAATTGTCATATTACCATTTAAACAATGTAAAGATATTTGATAGTGCTGCCACCTGGTGGCAAACACGTGTTGTGATGGAAAATGTGTATGTGTGGAGATTTATTTTTAGGCTAATAAAGTTTATTAACTTCATCAGATCAGTTAGTTAGACTTTTTTAAACCGTTATATATGTAAATACAGTTTGGGTTAGTGTTAGTGGATATAAAGGTAAAAGTCCTGTAATTGGGACTTTCTTACAGACCACCAGGCCAGAATGTGGAAGTTAATGAGAAACTGTATAATGAGATCAGAATGGTAGCTGAAAAACATGTTGTCATGATGAGAGATTTTAATTTCAGAGGTACTGATTGGGAAAATTTCGTGTCTGACAGTGAGAAGGATAGGTTTTTGAAAATTGTTCAGGATACTTTTACACATCAACTGGTGATGGAACCTACGAGAGAGGAAGCTATATTAGATTTAATATTAGCATCCAACGTGAATATGGTAGACAGAGTTATGGTTGGTGAGCATTTAAGTACAAGCGACCATTTCACTATTAACTTTTGGATTTTACTACATGTAGAATTGAAGAAGAATAGTACCCTGATTCCAAAATTCAGGAAATCCAATTCTGATGGAATAAGACGTAGTCTGGCTTCTGTAGATTGGACTAATGAGTTGGGAGGGAAGCATTTATGAACAAACTGATGTTCATACAGAACATACATATTCCCTACAGAAAAAAGGGCAATGGAGCGGAATAAGCTAGTATGGTTTAGCAAAGGTTTAATATATCATATTAGCAATAAACATATTAAATTCAAGGAATTTAAATTTACTAGAAATAATAATGCCTTGGAGGACTATAGGAAATCAAGAGAGCTGGTTAAAAATGAAGTTAAAAGGATAAAAACTGTATATGAAAGGGGGTTGGCTGAGAGAGTTAAATCAAACAATAATGAGTTTTTAGGTATAAGCAAAATCTCAGGATGGGGATTGAGCCTCTTAACAATTATAGTGGGGATCTGGTCTCGGAGGAGTATGAGATGGTAAACTTATTAAATTATACGTTTTTACGAAGGAAGATACAAGTATTATGCCTCAACCAGAGTACTTAATGTATGAGAAAAATATTGATGTAAAACATACCATTTTAAGTTTTGAAACTGTAAGAGAATAGTTGGGAAACCGAAAAAATAATAAACCCCCTGGACTAGACATCTTTTATTCTAGAGTTTTGAAGGAACTTAAAGATTTTATTTGTGAACTGCTAGCTAATATTCTTGTAGGTCATTGAGTAGTGGCCCCCAATGGCATAGCGGTATGTCTGCGGACTTACAACGCTATAAACCGGGTTTCGATACCCGTGGTGGGTAGAGCACAGATAGCTCATTGTGTAGCTTTGTGCTTAATTTCTAACAAAACAAAAATTGTGTAGTGGAAGAGTATTACAAGATTGGAGGTTGGCTAATGTTAGTCCAATATTTAGAGGAGATGATAAACATTGTCCTACCAATTATAAGCCAGTTAGTCTTACACCAGTAGCTGGAAAAGATTAAGAGAGTGTGATTAAAGACGCATTGCAGAGTCACTTAAAGCAGATTGATATATTGTCAGAGAGCCAACAAGATTTCACTAAGGGAAAATCTTGTCTAACAAATTTTCTGACATTCTTTGAGGATGTTATTGCAAGAGTTGATGAAGGAAATACTGTGTATTTGGTTTACCTTAATTTGATAAGGTGCCTCCAAATAGATTTGTTACAAACATTAAATCTGTGGGTGTGGGGGAAAAGTCATTAAATTGGATAGAACATTGGCAGGAGAGTAGAAAGCAGAGAGTAATAATAAATGGAATTAGATCTGACTAGATCACAGTTACAAGTGTTGTGCCTCGGAGCTCAGTGCCGGGTCCTCTACTGTTTGTGATTTATATTAATGATATTGACTCTGGAATGACTAACAAAATATTGAAGTTTGCAGATGACATTCAAATTTTTGGAGTGGCTAACAGTATCAAAGATGCTGGAGACTTACAGGGTGTTTGTATTTCTTATAGCAAAGCCACATCGGGCTAGCTGCTGTGTCCACCGAGGGGAATCGAACCCCTGATTTTAGCGTTGTAAATCCTGAAACTTACCGCTGTCCCAGCGGGAGACTCTTACAGGGAGATTTAGATAATCTGATGCATTGGACCAATACGTGGCAGATGATGTTTAATTATCCAAGATGTAAGGTGATGCATGTAGGTTTTCACAATTCAAATTATTGTTACAATTTAAATGGCAACACATCAAATACTGTGGTCGAAGAAAAAGATCTTGGTGTTGTGACTGAAGAATCACTTAAGTCATCCAAACAGTGTATGTTAGCTAGCAATAGGGCTCATAGGATTTTGTATAGCATCTATAGAAATAATGAATACAAGACAAGGGATATTATTGTTTCACTGTATAAATCACTTGTAAGGCCTTGTTTTCTCTGGGGAGATTTGATTGAAGTGTTTAAAATTATTAAGGGTATTGATAATATAGATCCATCAAACTTTTTATGTTTAGCAGTAAAAATAATAAGACAAGGGGTTATAAGTTCCAATTTTGGCAGTGTAGAAGTCGTCTGAAGTTTAGACAGTATTACTTTTCAAACAGGGTAGTTGGCTTTTGGAATGGGCTGCCTTCAAGTGTGGTGGAGACAGAAAACTTAACTGTGTTTAAAAAAAGATTGGATGAATACATGAGTAGTAAGGGGTGGTTATAGTTGGGGACTGGAAGGGACATACTTGATGGGATAATAAGCTCCTTTTTGTCCTTTTAAGATTTTGTAAATTTATGAATATACATTATTATCTTTCTGTATAATTTAGCTTTATTCCTGCTTCTTGAATAAATTATATTTATGCCCCTGTAAACTGGCTTTAGTCCTATGCACGATCCTCATATTGGGAGTTAAGAACCTTAACCACCATGCCTTGACAGACCTTAACTTATTGTTCTAACTGTTGAACAATGTGGGAAGACACGATACATATAAATATGAATAATAGTTATTCTACTTTCCATGAAATTACAATTTTCAATTAACTTTAGGCTAACCCAACTCAATTCTTTGAGACATGTGACACTGACTTTTTTACAGAAAGAAATAGTTATGAACATACATTATCAAAATCAGTACAGACATGTAGGTTCTAAGAATACAATTTTATTTAGTTAAGTAATTAAATCACGGGGAAAAGTGATACGTTTCCTGGTAATATCCTCACCGTATACGGATATACGGTAGTTACAATGTTATCAGTTCTTTCACTTTTCGTAACATGAACAGAAGTATTATCTACCTTATCTGTTGTCATGGAAACAGTCTGTGTTAGAAAATATATATTTGTAACGTTATATGTCTGATGTTTTTGTTGAATTGCGCACAAAGCTAATAGAGGGCTACCTGTGCTAGCCGTTCTTAATTTTAAATTATGAACTAGAGGGAAGGAAGATAGATAGTCAGGAACACTCGTCGTCAAATCTATTTTTGGGCTACAATGTGGGATTGACTGTAACCTTATAACGCCCCTAAGGCTAAAAGGGCGAGCATATTTGGTAATAAGATTTGAAGCCACGACCCGCCGATTGCCCAAACCACCAAGCCACACCAAACCTTTTGTGGAAGTGTTTCAATAAATGTATTATTTCATTCACATGCAAGCTGTATTAGCATAGAATGTTTTAGGCTTAAAAAGTGTAATAATGATTAATCACATTACATGTCTTTATCTATAATGAAAAAGGTTCATGTTTCCGTTTTTCCAAAGATCAAACAATGTTAAAAGCTTTCTGAATTTGTTTAACTTTCTCACGTTAAGTATCGTTTTCTCTTATTTTTTGGGAGGGGGGGGGGGTAATTATACAACAAAATCAAAAATCACACTTGAAAAATAATTCGGAACTCTTTTTTTTTCTTTCTTTAATGGTGCTGTTTTTTTTTTCTTTGTTCGAAAATCTCAAGGATGGTGCTCATGGAAATGTTGATATGATTATTGGACCACGTTAACCTTTTTTCTTCAGATATATCTGGCATAATGTGATCTGCGACTGGCCTTTACAGCTTCCGTCGGTCCATGAAATTCGAAATTAAGGCATTCCAATCACGTGCAAAATTCAATGGGAAAAACGACTGGGCGCATTGGAGAGTGCGATCATTTAAGGTACGAAGTCTTTGTTCTAATAGGAATTTCGATATCTCCAAAGAAACGCGATGCTCGGCGTTAAGACGCACAACTAGTTGGTATACATCATTGTGTTGCTTGGTGTTCACTGGTTATAAGTACTCTTGTAACGAATATTTATCTTATATATTTTTATGATGGAGAAGACTACAACAATAGGTTTCAAACCCAGAAAGTTTATATTTTATGCTGATGAAGACTACAACAATAGGTTTCAAACCCAAAAAGTTTATATTTTATGATGGTGAAGACTACAACAATAGGTTTCAAACCCAGAAAGTTTATATTTTATGATAGAGAAAACTACAACAATAGGTTTCAAACCCAAAAAGTTTATATTTTATGATGGTGAAGACTACAACAATAGGTTTCAAACCCAAAAACTTTATATTTTATGATGGTGAAGACTACAACAATAGGTTTCAAACCCAAAAAGTTTATATTTTATGATGGTGAAGACTACAACAATAGGTTTCAAACCCCAAAAAATTTATATTTTATGATGGAGAAGACTACAACAATAGGTTTCAAACCCAGAAAGTTTATATTTTATGATGGAGAAGACTACAACAATA
>NW_013670489.1:42196-43756 GCF_000517525.1 Limulus polyphemus | reverse complement strand
GTGTATGCTGGACTCGATCTCTGTAAATGTTTAACACTCGAGTGGGTGTATGCTGGACTCGATCTCTGTAAATGTTTAACACTCGAGTGGGTGTATGCTGGACTCGATCTCTGTAAATGTTTAACGCTAGAGTGGTTGTATGCTGGACTCGATCTCTGTAAATGTTTAAAGGTGGAGTGATTACAAACTGGACTCGATCTCTGTAAATGTTTAACGCTAGAGTGGTTGTATGCTGGACTCGATCTCTGTGAATGTTTAACGCTGGAGTGGTTGTATGCTGGACTCGATCTCTGTAAATGTTTAACGCCAGAGGTTGTATGCTGGACTCGATCTCTGTAAATGTTTAACGCTAGAGTGGTTGTATGCTGGACTCGATCTCTGTAAATGTTTAACGCCAGAGGTTGTATGCTGGATTCGATCTTTGTAAATGTTTAACGCTGGAGTGGTTTTACGCTGCTAATAAACTCTATAGATGAAATATAATATATACTCAAACTATTAAAAGTATACACTTCTGTACAAACAAAAGAGAATGGAAAACACATTTCAAACACTAGATTTATATTTCTTCTCTGCTACCATATAATTTTATTTCAAAATCCATTTTAAAGTATAACTGATTTATTGTAGGAATTCTTGGTGCCACGCTAGCTACTTAGGAAATTTAGTTAACCCTCGTTTCTTTAATAATGTTTGTTTTTAAATCAAATCAAATGGTATTACACTTAGATTAGTCATTGTATTAAATTTATACTTAAGACTGATCTGTCTGTTAGATGCACAAACGTTTTGGTAGTTACATGAATGTAGAACCTAATTTCTATTAACCTTATGGAGCAAAGAGAAACATGTACGCCTTCTCAGTTATACAAATTGAACTATATAATTTAATCAATTAAATAAAATGATCATCACAGCAGGTTCTTAATGGCGTCGTTAGAAGCAACAAAGGATATGGAAACAGAGAGATTATTTCAATGGAAATTTACGCTATCTTGTAAATTGGGGTATTTTTTAGAATATTCGAATATAAATTTTGTTACAAAATAGAATAAATCAATCGAAATCTTTTCAATGAGTGGTAAACAAAATGTACATTTTCTCCAAGGAAAACTTGGCTGGTTTTATACAGAAAATGAACCTCGTACATGGTGTCGAATAATCGAGAAAAAACCTAACTTCATATACAATTTACATGAAACCGGTTTAAAGCAGTTCAATGTGAAAACAAAGTGTACTTTGACCAAAAGAAAATCAAACTGCTTTTTTTTGCAATTCTAGGTTTAATGTTTTTTGGTGTAGGTGTTTACATGCTGGACTCGATCTCTGAACATAGTTAAGGATTCGGTGGTTATATGGCGGATCCGATCTCTGGAAGATATTAATTTATGAAAATTAACTTTAGTCCCCTTAAGGAATCTTTCTTACACTAATTAACTTTAATCCCCTTAAGGAATCTTTCTTACACTAATTAACTTTAGTCCCCTTAAGGAATCTTTCTTACACTAATTAACTTTAGTCCCCTTAAGGAATCTTTCTTACACTAATTAACTTTAGTCC
>NW_013670489.1:37649-41253 GCF_000517525.1 Limulus polyphemus | reverse complement strand
AAAAGATAAGCACCCAATTTTGATATCTTAGGTTCTATTTTTCATAAACGTTAACAAATAAACTGTCTATCCCAGCATCATAATTAGTGTTAAGGGTTTATAACTGTCCATCCTACCATACCCCAATTTGTCCTTTCAGTTTATAAATGATCATTCCAGCATATTCTAAATTGTGTTTTGGATTTATAACTGTCCATCACAGCATACCCTAATTACTACTTTGGGTTTATAACTGTCCATCTCAGCATATCCTAAGTCGTTTTATGGGCTTATAACTGTCTATCAGAGCATACCCTAATTACTACTTTGGGTTTATAACTGTCCATCTCAGCATATCCTAAGTCGTTTTATGGATTTATAACTGTCCATCTCAGCATATCCTAAGTCGTTTTATGGATTTATAACTGTCCATCACAGCATACCCTAATTACTACTTTGGGTTTATAACTGTCCATTCCTGAATATCCTAAGTCGTTTTGGGGGTTTATTGTTTGCTTGTTTGTTTGTAATTAAGCACAAAGCTACACAAAGGGCTATCGGTGCTCTGCCCACCACGGGTATCGAAACCCGCATTCTAGCGTTGTAAGTCGGCAAACACATCGCTGTGCCACAGGGGGGCTTATGGGTTTATAATTGTTCATCAGAGCATACACTAATTACTACTTTGAGTTTATAACTGTTCATCCCTGCATATCCTAAGTCGTTTTATGGGTTTATAATTGTTCATCAGAGCATACCCTAAATCAAGCTATAGGTTTTTTAACTGTTTAAAACTGTTACCTATTGACATTTAAAGATTCCCTTTTTGAGTGTATATAGCTACAAAATACTGAATGAAATCTCGATCTATGAAGAATTATGTATTGAAAGTTAATCATTATAAAGACAAATTCAGGATACGATAAAGCATCTTAGATGTAAAAGAAACTCAAATCAGACGAAGAAGAAAAAAAAAACATTTTGATTTCTACGAACGTCGAAACCAGGAAATATCTAAGTTACTTCTATATACAAATATTTAAAGAAACTCCCAAAACGAAGTTGGGATTTCAAGCTCAAGAGATTTCAAATGGCATCTCAAAAAAAAAAACATAAAAAAAATATTTTCATGAATAAATTCTAAAAACATTTGTTCGCCGTAGAAGCGAAACGTCTAGGATAAATTTAAAGGAGTGTTTGTATTCTAGATCCTTATTTCAAAAATATTTACTTGGGATGCTAGAAACGCTGCCCAAGCATCTTTTGTTGTTTATAGAGCCCCATCTGGAGCATCCATAAGACGAAGAACCATCAATAACAGGTGAATCAGTACCATGATGTAACTGCACTGATAAAAGGAACGGATATTAAGGTTCATTCTAATTAAGAGCCGGTTTTACTTATTTAATTATTCATATGGTTTAGTTGAAATATCGCCCAAAATATGTGACCTAGCCCCCCTAATTTTGCAGTGTAAGACAAGAGAGAAGGCAGCTAGTCATCACCACCCACCGCCAACTCTTGGGCTACTCCTTTACCCACGAAATGTGGAATTCATCGTCACATTATAACGCCCTCACGGCTGAAAGGGCGAGCATTTTTGGTAGGACGGGGATTCGAACCCGCAACCCACATATTGCGATTCGAGCGTCCAAACCACCTGGCCATGCCGGGCCACTTTTTTCTACGTTATTAATCATAACGAATGTTTATTGTTTAAGATGCCAAAGGTTTTGTCAGATTTTCAACGGTTAGTCACAGCTGAAAACATTTTAGAGAATATAGTATTTTACCGATAACTTAGTGCTTTGTTTATCAACGTTTAAATTGTGGAACTGTCCAACCATACAAGTGAATCAATCTCTTCAGTGGTTTAAAAATAAGCACTAATTCAAACTCAAGATTCAAACTTTTAGTTCATTGCTTCTTTTAACTGATAGCTTGAAACTAAAACTACCGCTTAATCGTCTTCTATTTTACTAAATAATTAAGGACATTTTCGTAAAGACAAAACATCCAGAGATCACCGAAATACGAAGTATGATTTCTATATGAAAACTACACAAGACAGTACCAGTAAACATGTGATAATAAATCCATTCTCCCAGAGAATACTAAAAGCCTGTAAACTGGTATCAACAAAATTAGGATTGCTCGTATGCTTTTTAATTCACTTCTTTAGATTTGCAATTTGTTGATGAGTTACGTAATCGTGCTCGAGGATAGAGTTACGTTTTGTTCAACTATTGATGAGTTACGTAATAATGCTGGAGGATAGAGTTACATTTTGTTCAATTGTTGATGAGGTACGTAATCATGATGGTTTGTTTGTTTTTTGAATTTCGCGCAAAGCTACACGAGGGCTATCTGCGCTAGCCGTCCCTAATTAAGCAGTTTAAGACTAGAGGGAAGGCAGCTAGTCATCACCACCCACCGCCAACTCTTGGGCTACTCTTTTACCAACGAATAGTAGGATTGACCGTCACATTATAACGCCCCCACGGCTGAAAGGGCGAGCATGTTTGGTGTGACGGGGATTCGAACCCGCGACCCGCAGATTGCGAGTCGAGTGCCCTAACCACCCGGCCATGCTGGGCCATGTAATCATGCTGGAAAATAGGTTTACAGTTTGTTCAATGTTGATGAGTTACGTAATTATGCTGGATGATGGGGTTACAGTTTCTTCAACTGTTGACGAGAATAATCTATTGTTTATAATACTGTGTGATACAAAAACGTCTCATCATATTCTCTTCCCTTGTACTACCCAGGGCTAGATAGTTTCATGAGTTTGTTTAAGTTAAAATATTATTGTTTATTTACACTTATTAAAAATTGTTTAACAATACCGATAACTCGTACACGAATTTCACTGGATAGTCTTAAGTCTGTTGTACTTTTGACAGTTGTGTGATCACAGTTTCCTTACCTTGACAAATACGAATAGTTGAGACGTAGAGAAAAAATAAAACAAGTACTTTGAATTTTTAGTCTTAATCTTGTTGTTCCTTTCAATAAATACAATTTTAAAAAATCAAATAAAAAGACGAGTGTAGGAGTTTGAAAAAAACTTAACTCCTTTTCATGTTATGCCTGGAATATAGTAATAACCGACTTCATGCAACAATTTGAGGTTATAAATTAGCATGGAAAGCTGATCCAATAATGTTTCGCGTATGTGAGGGTAGGAGTCGTAGAACAGCATGATCACTAAAGAAAGAACCAAACACTGTAGCATTTTGTTACATTTGTTTGTTGTTATGCTGAAACCGAACAGTGCTGCGCCCACTGCAAGGATCAAACCCAGAATTTTAGCGTTATAAGCCATCAAGCTTACCACTGACTTAAGGAGGGTGGGGCAAACTCAATAATTTATTCTGTTATATACATATATGTAAATACCCACAGCCCACATGCGCTAATGTATCAAACCTAACAAGTATGAAAGATAAACTGTTTGATGTATTTTATAATGGTGTTAGACAGAATCATACGAATGGTAGGGTTTGATTCAAGTATGAAAGATAAACTGTTTGCTGTATTTTATAGTGGTGTTAGACAGAATCATACGAATGGTAGGGTTTGATTCAAGTATAAAAGATAAACTGATTGATGTATTTTATAA
>NW_013670489.1:32596-36649 GCF_000517525.1 Limulus polyphemus | reverse complement strand
GACAGAATCATACGAATGGTAGGGTTAGATTCAAGTATGAAAGATAAACTGTTTGCTGTATTTTATAATGATGTTAGACAGAATCATACGAATGGTAGGGTTTGATTCAAGTATGAAAGATAAACTGTTTGCTGTATTTTATAATGGTGTTAGACAGAATCATACGAATGGTAGGGTTTGATTCAAGTATGAAAGATAAACTGTTTGATGTATTTTATAACAAACCCTACCATTCGTATGATTCTGTCTAACACCAATTCAAGTATAAAAGATAAACTGTTTACTGTATTTTATAATGGTGTTAGACAGAATCATACGAATGGTAGGGTTAGATTCAAGTATAAAAGATAAACTGTTTGCTGTATTTTATAACTGTTTGCTGTATTTTATAATGGTGTTAGGCAGAATAATAGGAAATTCAAGGGTTAAAGTGCTGTGTTGATTTTCTTAGTATCGCAGTTTCTTGTACTAATAGGAAAACAGCTCGATAAATAAACTCTTCCTCAAGCCATAGCGACATCAGTTACGACAAGATTTGACTTCTGGAGATTTATTGTTACATAACACATTTTATCTTTATAATTAAGGCTTTTCTAGACAAGATGATCTGGAGAGATGATAAAAAATCATATCAACTCTGCCAAATATCGTGGCTTTTGAATTGGATTAACCTTAGAATATACTAAATGTCATATTTAATCATTCATTAATATATAATCTCACAATCTAGAACAGAATACAAAATTAGGATTGAAAAGTCGTTTTACTACAAACTGTTTGTCTTACATATATATAGTAAAATATTTGAAAGTCAGACAGTATTTGTATAAAGCGTTAAATCAATATGCTCTGCACGTACGAACCAAAGTTGACAATCTTACGTGACCACCATGGGACCTTCTTTTAACACTGGATAAGAACACACATGAGTTGAGACTGTATATTAAAAGATGGATAAGACGATTGCAAACAGTGACTGGAAACAAACGTAATTCCACAAGAACTTTAGTTGGTCAAATTTATAAGATATTTGTTGACTAGTCTGATGCAATTCAATCACATAGAGTTTACCGCAACCAGAACCGAAACGTTGCAATATAAACAAAACTGGCTTATAAGACCTTTGAGAAACCTCGATCAACGTTAGTTACTTATGGGATAAAATCTGAACATCTGAGTGATTCAAAAGTTGAATTAAGTACATTATCTACAAACAGCACCAGATTTTTAACATTTGATCCATTAATTCGTTGGTTTCTTCATTCTCAACATATTGCTGTAAAATTAACTAAAAACCTACCTTCTAGAGGAACTAAAACTAATCAGCCTGATTTCGCTCTAAGTGTGAGCCGTAAGGAACCAATCATATAGCTGTTATATGTGACTCAAAGTGATAAGAAACCAATCATATAACCGTGTCATATGTGACTCAAAGTGATAAGAAACAAATCATATAACCGTGTTATATGTGACTTAAAGTGATAAGAAACCAATCATATATCTGTTATATGTGACTCAAAGTGATAAGAAACCGATCATATATCTGTTATATGTGACTCAAAGTGATAAGAAACCAATCATATATCTGTTATATGTGACTCAAAGTGATAAGAAACCAATCATATATCTGTTATATGTGACTCAAAGTGATTGCAAATAATGAAGAAATGTTTACATTAAAAATTTTAAAACAACAAAACATGAAGTATTTTGGGTCATATATTCAATCTTCAGTAGATATGAGGCGTATAAATAAGTATAACTCATAACGATCATTTAAGGATATAAAAATATTCATTGTCAGCTGCTGAGACGAATAAAAAGAAGCCAGGAAAGATTGTCTGATGATTATTATTGTTTTACTTTACAAATTTACAACACAAACAATTCCGGTATATAATATTCTAGACACTAGGACTTTTGAACTTATGATAACATTCAACGATTTTTGTAAGAGACGCCATTTCCGATCAGAGTGACGTGACATCTTATCTTAAATATTCACTTGTATCCACCCCAACTTACAGGTGCAGATCTCTAACTGTTTCTCCTTTCACCTATATGATGTTTCTAGTTGGTTCGAGAAGAAACACAGAGTTCTATATAATACCATCTTTCATGGAATTGCAATAAGTATGTCAATATTTTTATACTGTTTGACAATAACCGGTGGTTTACTTTACGTGTGCAAAAATCTGCGCACATAATGTATGTTTAAAAAAATACAAAAGACCTGTGTTTAAAACCATAGAAACGAACATTGGTCTAATTAGAAGAACCGTTATCTCGAACGACATTTATATTGGCAGTTATTTATTCCCTAATGAAGCCAGACTCATGTTCTTAGAGAAATGATTTCAGTTATATTCCGGTACAGATATAACATGTCAACAGTTACATTTCGGTACAGATATAACATGTCAACAGTTACATTCCGGTACAGATATAACATGTCAACAGTTATATTCCGGTACAGATATAACATGTAAACAGTTACATTCCGGTACAGATATAACATGTCAACAGTTATATTCCGGTACAGATATAACATGTCAACAGTTATATTCCGGTACAGATATAACATGTCAACAGTTATATTCCGGTACAGATATAACATGTCAACAGTTATATTCCGGTACAGATATAACATGTCAACAGTTACATTCCATGTTTGTACCAACATGTTATGTTTGTACCGAAATGTAACTGTTGACATGAAATGTAACTGTTGACATGTTTGTACCAACTGTTGACATGTTATATTTCGGTACAAACATAACATGTTATGTTTGTACCGAAATGTAACTGTTGACATGTCAACAGTTATATTTCGGTACAAATATAACATGTCAAATAGTTTGCATTAGATGATGAAAACGAAAACAAATTATTTCTATATTTATCAAAATTGTTTAAACCACATTGTTATAACAAATATTGTCTGATAATAGGCTTAAAATAAAAGAGACCTAAAAAAGACAAACTTCATAAAGAGCAGCTATAAACTATAATTTATGCAATTAGTTCAAAACAGTTTAGGTGACGTATAGGGAGAAAAATAAACTGATTTGGATTGGAATGTTGATGTGAGTGCATAACCTCAAGATAGTTGCATTATATGAGCACAACCATTCTTAGGGGATTTGGATTGGAATGTGGATGTGAGTGGCATAACCTCAAGATAGTTGCATTATATGAGCACAGCCATTCTAAGGTGATTTGGATTGGAATGTGGATGTGAGTGGCATAACCTCAAGATGGTTGCATTATATGAGCACAACCATTCTTAGGTGATTTGGATTGGAATGTGGATGTGAGTGACATAACCTCAAGATAGTTGCATTATATGAGCACAACCATTCTTAGGTGATTTGGATTGGAATGTGGATGTGAGTGGCATAACCTCAAGATAGTTGCATTATATGAGCACAGCCATTCTTAGGTGATTTGGATTGGAATGTGGATGTGAGTGGCATAACCTCAAGATGGTTGCATTATATGAGCACAACCATTCTTAGATGCAGCCATAAAGAAATATTTCATAACTTAGACATGCCCCCCAGTGGCACAGCGGTATGTCTGCAGACTTACAACGCTAGAATCCGGGTTTCGATACCCGTGGTGGGTAGAACACAGATAGCCCATTGAGTAGTTTGTGCTTAATTACAAACAAACAAACAATACTTAGACATTAGGTAAACAGATCTTAAAAGATTCGATACTATTGTAAGTGTTATGATGAACATAATGAAGTTCTAAATACTCACTATATTATATTCTCTGTTGATCCTGTGAAACCTACTTTTAGTTTCCTAGTTTATATTCAGGTGAAGACCGAGGACCAGATATATTCATGATCATCAAATTACCTGGTAGATCTTTTAGTAGTCTCAAATAACTGTTTGTTCACAGAGAGTGTGATCCATGTGGATCGACTGATGCAGTTTATATCTTAACACGAATAACTGTTTGTTCACAGAGAGTGTGATCCATGTGGATCAACTGATGCAGTTTATGTCTTAACACAAATAACTGTTTGTTCACAGAGAGTGT
>NW_013670489.1:28839-31596 GCF_000517525.1 Limulus polyphemus | reverse complement strand
ATCTTAACACAAATAACTGTTTGTTCACAGAGAGTGTTATCCATGTGGATCAACTGATGCAGTTTATATCTTAACACAAATAACTGTTTGTTCACAGAGAGTGTTATCCATGTGGATCAACTGATGCAGTTTATGTCTTAACACAATCCATCGCTTTATAAAAAAGGGTGCATAAAATGTGGGCAGAGTTATTTATTTCAAATTAAACTTAACTGAAAAAAATATATATTTAAAACACAAAGTTCCTAAAGCGATACTATTTAACTTATCGTATCCATTATAAAACAGCTAAATGAAACAACTTTACGAATATTATATTATAGTCACTGTAGGAATATCACGATAAAAGATGGGTGTATTAAATATTTTAACTACACCTCCTTCGTGAAATGTAAAGGTACTATAATAATAAGATTTAACCACTGAAATCTCCCTATTGTCGATAGCCTAAACAGCAACGTCAGTGCATGAATACGTTTTCTGTGAGATATTTCTCATAATTTATTTAATTACTAAGGGTTGATATCGTGTAAGATTACAAAGTGAAACTACAAAATGTTAATTTCATGTCTTTAGAGGCTTTTCTCCTTGTTAGATCATAAGGCAGGACCGTAAAATTAACCTCAATTTTTTGTTCTACCCTAAATAACAAATACCCATATCTCGATATAATTTTATAATTTTTTAGATTTCTTTTCAGCTAAATAATTTCTTTCGTTGACCTCTCGCCACCAAACTGTCCACAGTATAACCAGTTCCCTGAGTTGTGATGCTTTCTGTCAATATTATAATCTCGACACCAGATTGGCTATAAGAATTATTACACATGACGTCACAAAATTTTCTGTTTCATTGAACGTCGCCATATTGGATGTCAACATTCCTTTCAAATAATCAACAACAATATATATCAATACAATATTCGTAAAAAATCATATTTGGCAAAACATGTTTGACTACAAGCAAGTACCCGTCCCCAGTGATGGTTTTGTTTTGTATGAATTTCGCGCAAAGCTACACGAGGGCTATCTGCGCTAGTCATCCCTAATTTAGCAGTGTAAGACAGTGGAAGGCAGCTAGTCATCACCACCCACCGCCAACTCTTGGGCTACTCTTTTACCAACGAATAGTGGGATTTGTTGTCACATTATAACGCCCCCACGGCTGAAAGGGCGAGCATGTTTGGTATGATGGGGATTCGAACCCGCGACCCTCAGATTGCGAGTCGAGCGCCTTAACCACCTGGCCATGCCGGACCAAAAGTTTGGGTGAAACAAACTAAGTGACTTCCGTTGTAATTGTTTGTTTAGAACATCATTAATGACGATTGTCATCAAAAGCACAGTCTGTCCCTTCCCTAATAATTAAGCCGATCTGGTTCTGTTATCAGTATTATAAATGTTATTACATGTGGTGCAGAACATATTATTTTTATTTAAGCAAACTGCTACGTAAGTTCTGCATACAAAGAATTCATGACGGAAACAAAATTTTGCTTTTTATATTAAAAATCTAAATGCGTATAACAAAAAGGAACTTTTCAAATTAGCTTCCACAACTTGAAACAGGAATAATAATAACGTTGATCGTGCCCTAACTTATTCTATTATCTCTTAAATGTAAGTCAGTTAAAGTTCATTCTTCTTAAACACGACGTGCACTTTTTTCCAGCTAAACAAAAACGATTTTTTTACAACATGGCTAGTTCTTTTGGGTTGATTAGACATCTGTCTTCTGGCCTTCAAAAACTGAGTTTTATTTCGCCAAAAATGGCCATCTTCGGTCACGGTTTTTGGAAGTAATAATGTTTCGAAGGTTGTTTATTCCCTGAAGAAGATATTTTTATCAGTCCAAGAGTCTGGAACTTCACTACGCTCACCTGTGTGATACGCGATGGTTGTAAAGAAGAAACGTGTACTAAGTCTTCCGAAACAAAAGACAGTAGGTTATCCGAAACGTTGGTCTGTTAAAGCATGGTTATGTATGTATGTTTTGATGATCGCTTAACTAAAACATTACAGTGCACGCTTTGTTTAACGATACGGCATATATATATATTACAATTAAAGGTAAAACAAACCAGACGTTAGTGTAGTACGCAAAGTATGGCTATAATAATAATAATATATAATAATTTTAATACATAAGATAATATGCGACTATATATTTTCTTCTAACTAAACACAAAGGTTAATGTCATATAGAATTACGAGACTTAGGCTATTACCATACGTCATTTTGTGCTCTGCTATCTTAAAAGTAGTGGTAACCAGTGTTAACCATTTGCGTGTCCTCAAAACTAGTCATTACGAGAAAATGTTTATTAATAAGTAAACTTGTAAATTAAACATTCTTTGTTTTCTCCGTTTCTGGGAGAAACGACGAAAAAGGAATATTTTTGTTTAAGCTTAGTTTCCTGAACTTCACGTTCAAGCTTATGTGACGTTACAGGATTTCCAACACAGACTAACTGAGATAATAGGATCTTTATAATCACTTAACTATAAGATAAAGAAGGGATTTTAGGAAGGCCATAGAGGTACTGTTGTTTGACTGTTACTGCTCTAAGTTTCTTCTGATGATTTGTTTATAACATACACGACTTTGTAATACCCTCCTGTTAGCAATATCTCACTATTCCAGAGAAGAAACTCGTACGATAAATTGGATTCCGGAGAAGAAACTAATACGATAAATTGGACTCCAGAGAACAAACTCATACGATAAATTGGACTCCGGAGAAGAAACTGATACAAT
>NW_013670489.1:26116-27921 GCF_000517525.1 Limulus polyphemus | reverse complement strand
TATGCTAAACATAACAATACGTGAAGAAAAATGAAGATGTTATAAACATTATCAAAAGATCATTTGTTTATTTTCTCAACCTCTTAAGTTGGCAGGTAGAGAATCTCCTCAGTCCTGTTTAATATATCTATGTTATTACTGCGTACAAATATGTTTTACTTGTTATCTAGATGTGAGATCTAATACTGAAGTACATTCCTCGTTTAGCAGACGATAGTTATGTATTTTACCTGCTATCTAGATGATGAGATCCAATACAAAAGTACATTCCTCGTTTAGCAGACGATAGTTATGTATTTTACCTGATACCTAGATCATGAGATCCAATACTGAAGTACATTCCACGTTTAGCAGACGATAGTTATATTTTTACCTATTATCAAAATGATGAGATCCAATACTGAAGTACATTCCTTGTTTAGCAGACGATAGTTATATTTGTACCTATTACCAAGATGATTGGATCAAATACTAAAGTACATTCCTTGTTTAGCAGACGATAGTTATATTTGTACCTATTACTAAGATGTTTGGATCCAATACTAAAGTACAATCCTCGTTTAGCAGACGATAGTTATATTTTTACCTATTATCAAGATGATGAGATCCAATACTGAAGTACATTCCTTGTTTAGCAGACGATAGTTATATTTGTACCTATTACCAAGATGACTGGATCCATAACTCAAGTACATTCCTCGTTTAGCAGACGATAGTTAGGTATGGAATACCATTTCCACACGTCGCTGTGTAATTGAATGTGCTACAAAGTATCGAATGATATAATGAAGTCTCTACGAAATGGAGTTTACGTTTCACAGGTAGAGTATGTACAGCGTTCTTCAAGTCGAATGAAAATGCCTTCCAATGTGTGTGGGTCACTTTCATTACCGGCTTGAACAACAGTTTTGAACTTATATCTAGATGGCGGTCACTGAACTCTGACGTGTATTTTACCATGGTTGTGAGGTGGTCGTGAAGCACAAAATGCCAATCTAGAATCCATTGCCATCCTATCAATATTTTCGTAAATCTTATCACTGTAGTAACAATGTGATCACGTAGTTTTGTGTAATTTTAAACACGTGTTTGAACGCCACTGATTATATCTTTAGTGTGGAAACTATTTAAATATTTAAATTAGTTATCCTACTGGTACGTTAGTTAACCAGAATCATACATCAAAGCTAGCAAACACAACATCATGATTGGACTGTGTTCTTTTAATATCGTTACCAAGGTGAAAACTACAATAGTAACTTATTTCAGGACTTTAGCCAAAGACTGGTTATACGCATTAATACCTGAGACAGTGTGACTGACGTGAAATCCCAGTATTTGTTACCATACTGACTGACGTGGAATCCCAGTATCTGTTACCATACTGACTGACGTGGAATCCCAGTATCTGTTACCATAGTCGGCTAACGTCCACACCATCTTTGATGTTATTTATGCTTTCATAATATTTAATAAACTCTTAATCGTTCTTATAACTATGAAGGTTAAAAAAGAACTATTGCAAAATAGCAAAAACCTACAACTGCACAAATTATCGTCCAGGGTGTTTATAAGTCCAGATATTTAAACCTAAAACGCCAGCTTGGGTTCACTATGACCCCGCACGAGTATAATCTGTATATTAAACTAACCAAGCTAGTGTTCAAGGGTTAAAGTTAGATATATTTATTTTGTGCATCACTTCTGTGGATAATAAAGACTTTGTTTCCCAAGAAACACGGCTATAGGGGGACTCAGGGCACGTCTTTCTCAAGCCAATCATTTTAAATCACGTTTTTGGTTTA
>NW_013670489.1:24581-25233 GCF_000517525.1 Limulus polyphemus | reverse complement strand
AAACATGTCGAGCTACTGATTCGTGAACAGTATCTCTTCCCTTGTGTTTCTTTCCAAATTTAAGTGATCAGTTTTAATAATTAAACGAATTTTAATTAAGAGCTTTAACAAGATTGTGAAAAATCCCTAAATTTAGCATTTGGCTAAATAGAAACGCAGCTCATAAAAATTATACACTCGAGTATGCACTGCTATATTATGGTCTCCATACCGTTATTATCGTGTTACTTTATTTATGTATCTCGTTCAGGCATAAAGTTTCAATGGTTAAACAAAGCCCTTCGTCATATTTATAAGATTAACCTCTAGATTGTTCTAACCGATTAATGTGTACCGTTATATCCAGAAACACTGTATTGTTGTTTTATTTTTGGATATATACACAAAGCTACACAGGGATTGCCTGGTCTAACCATCCCTAATTTTGGATTTACAGACAAGAAGGAAGAAAGCCCGTCAAAAACACCCAACTCCATCTCATTGGCTGATCGAATAGTAATCCCTATAACAAACGCAGGGCCCCAAAAAAGGGACTTGACCATAGATCTTTGGATCGGAGGTTCAGCTCTTGCAATAACGGATGATAGAAGAAATTATATTAAAATTTATAATCTGTGTTTGGAAGTTTTACAAACTGGTATATTTTTATTTG
>NW_013670489.1:21305-23581 GCF_000517525.1 Limulus polyphemus | reverse complement strand
GGCTTGTATTTCCTGTTTCACCCTGTCCTTAAGCTTTTTATTGGAACATAAATTGTATGTAAGAAAGCTAACTTCAAGGGGTAACGATTACAGCGTATACACTAGAATTTTGATTATTTTTAAATTACTACTAGTTATTAATAATACTTATAAAAACGGATAATGTTACCTCAGTGAAATTGGTTGACACCATTGTTTTGGTTTTTGAGTTATCATGTAATAAAAAAGAAGCAGAAGAAAGAAGAACAAGAAATTCAAACATTTTACTATGATATTCACAGACATTCACAGAACTTGTTACTCAGTCATTACATAGATATTGTTATAAAAGGAAACACTGTGTAGTATTGTAAAGTTCTGATGACCTATTGAGGAGATATTTAAAATACCATTTTGATAAACAATCCGAGCTATCCCTACATAGGCAGTGCTGCCACCTGCCTGATACACTATTTTAATTCTTGAAAATTCCTAAGGGACAAGATTAAGAATGTAGTGTTAAAAACATCTAATAAACATAATAAAATGTCTTATGATAATTATAATTGATTATTTTAATATATTGTGACAAACATTTTTAAACCAACCCTTTGAGCTTAAAATGTCACTCTTGTTTTGAGCACTCCATTTTAAAGATACTATGTCATGTGTTGCATGTCGACTTTCCTGATTTGTAATCACGCCCTCCAGTGACTCAGCGGTAAGTATGATAGATTATAACGCTAAAACCTGGGTTTAGATAGCCTTTATGGGCACATCACAGATAGCCCATTATATAGCTTTGTGCTAAACCACTAACAAATAACCTGGTTACGAGACTATCACCATAACCGTCACATTCCTGGACAAAAGTATAATTAATTCTGTGATGTTTCAGCCAATTAGTTCTATGAATATGCGTTTATTAAAACTTTTCCGAAACTTGCATCACAGCATTACTTTTTAATAAAGGTTTAACTCTGATTCCTCATAAATGTAAACCAAGTCATTCGTGTCTACGTCATATTTTACGACCAATAATAACTAAGTTACTTTATAATCCATGGAGATATTTTTCAAAGTCTTATGTAATATTCAAGTGCAGCAGAAGAAAATGGAGGACATTTTGTGTCTCTTCTTAGAGACATTATTATTAGACACATTATGCCCTTAACTACCACAGACACTGAGTTGAGTGAGAAACTCTCATAAATCATCTTTATCATAAAAAAAATCGCGAGAATATGATTCCTCCCCGAGTAGAGCTTCATATTACAGTTAATTGATATCAGTTCGATGATATAAAAAATTAAAAGAGTCACGATATTGTTAATGACCTAAAAAGGACGCAGTGAATATAAGGAAAAGCTTTTCGATCATGACTGGAAACATGAAAGTTGACTTTTTTTTTAAGTTATTACTCGTAGCCATAGCTACAGTTTTAATAAGTAAAACTGGCCGTGCCTGTAACCATAGCTACAGCTTAAATTACCGAGTCTGTAATTTTAATTTGCCTGTTTGATATTTTGCCAAAGTTACCTCTAGAACATTTGTTTGAGGAGTATTACGTTCATAGATCGTAAAAGTAAATCAAATCTTCGTCTAGGTGTACCGTAAATTGGCAAGTTCTAAAACAGCTTTGTATATTTGACACTATAGGGAAACCAATACCACAGGCTTAATATAAATAATGAAACCAAATTAAAAGAACATGGAAAGATTTATTGATTCCGTAACCCATAAATTACTGATACGAAATATGTAATAAATACGATAATTAAGGTAGGTTTCACTGACCCGCTTTTATTTCCCCAGACATTAGAGTCACCTTAATTGCAAGCTCACCAATACGTAATTTAGACTTTCAAGGCTAATTGATTATCATTGATTTTACTAGCTAAATAAAACATGACGTGGGTTTCAAACTTCGTTTCTAGTTAGGCGTGGTATACGTTCAACGAAAACTTAATATTTATAATTTTATGTATATATATATTAAGTTAAATGGAATTTAATTGGAGAAAAGTCACAAAATTGCTTAGGCTTGAAATACTTAATATACGTTGCTAACTATTATTATTTAGTTTGTTCGTTGTTTTGTTGAGTTTCGCGAAAAGCTATTCGAGAGCTATCCGCGCTTGACCTCGCTAATTCCGAAGAGAAGGAAGACAGCTATTCAACAACACCCGCCGCCAACTCTTGGCTTCATATTTTGTAATTTTCTAGCAGTAGTGGTTAGGGGGCGCTCGACTCGCAATCTGAGGGTCGCGGGTTCGAATCCCCGTCCCATCAAACAT
>NW_013670489.1:20125-21275 GCF_000517525.1 Limulus polyphemus | reverse complement strand
AGTCTTACACTGCTAAATTAGGGACGACTAGCGCAGATAGCCCTCGTGTATCTTGGCGCGAGATCCAAAACAAAATTAGACTCTCTGTGCATGAGCATTGATATTCAGCCAAGAAAATATGACGTGCAAGTCAGAAATTCTATATTTAAAAATGAAATAATCTCGGAATGCGTATTAACATTCAAAGGGTAATTACACTAAGCTTGAGAACATACCTTTTTGTTAATTTATTTTAACTTTTTTTTAATGTTGGTTAATTCGGATATTCACGAGCTACTACAGGAATATCTGCGTTAGCTCTCACTTATGTTTAAGGAATATACTAGAGGGAAGGCAAATAGTCCATGTCTCCAGCCGCCAACTTTAGGTTACTCTAATCAAATAGTGGGGTTTTACCGTCACTCTTATAACATACTCGCGTCCCCAAAGTGCGTAGCGCGATTATTCTTGGCGTTAATGAGACCTTAACCAGGGATCTTTGGGTCCACATTATTTAGTAGTAACAAAAAACTATAACTGTGAATGTGCATTGTCAACTATTTCCAATTTTTCTCACAGTACTAATAATTAGGCCTTTGAACATTGAACTCCAAAGGTTCCTCACTAAACATAAACTTCACCAATTAGCTTGTTTGTAAGAGGGGTCAGTTGGATTTCACCTTTTTATGCATTCTAGTTTCGTAACTTAGCACTCATTTTGGCTGATCGAAGTTAACCTCGTGATATTTTAAGTTTGTAATGCGAAGTGAATTTGTTTTTACACCGAGTACAATAACAGCAAGCGAAAGGAACAGTTTTGCGTGTAGGAAGAATCTGTAATGAAACTACCTGGGATCCTTACTTATCTTTTCACATCTACTGTGTGAACACTTCAGTTTAAACATAATGCTGGCCTTCTGATGTCAATGTACTTACTTATCCTTTCACATCTACACTTCAGTTTAAACATAATACTAGCCTTCTGATGTCAATGTAGTTACATATCCTTACTTATCTTTTCACATCTACACTTCAGTTTAAACATAATGCTAGCCTTCTGATGTCAATGTACTTACATATCCTTACTTATCTTTTCACATCTACACTTCAGTTTAAACATAATGCTGGCCTTCTGATGTCAATATAGTTACATATCCTTACTTATATTTTC
>NW_013670489.1:13190-19361 GCF_000517525.1 Limulus polyphemus | reverse complement strand
ATGTCAATGTACTTACATATCCTTGCTTATATTTTCACATCTACACTTCAGTTTAAACATAATGCTAGCCTTCTGATATCAATGTACTTAGTTATCCTTACTTGTCCTTTCACATCTACACTTCAGTTTAAACATAATGCTATCCTTCTGATATCAATGTACTTAGTTATCCTTACTTGTCCTTTCACATCTACACTTCAGTTTAAACATAATGCTAGCCTTCTGATATCAATGTACTTACATATCCTTACTTATCTTTTCACATCTACTGTGTGAACACTTCAGTTTAAACATAATGCTATCCTTCTGATATCAATGTACTTAGTTATCCTTACTTGTCCTTTCACATCTACACTTCAGTTTAAACATAATGCTAGCCTTCTGATATCAATGTACTTACATATCCTTACTTATCATTTCACATCTACCGTGTGAACATTTCAGTTTAGACACATTGTTTTCACAGTACTAAACAAGCACTAAAGTAAATAAAAGTAAGATAAAACAAAGAATATTGGTGTATAAAATATAGTACGTTTTAAGAATTGTTTTTCTAAGCTCACGAAGCATTTGTATAATTAATTACCCTTTTCATAAGGCATTAGTATTAGGAGTTTATATTTTTAACATAATGTTCTTTATTTTGACATTTAGGGTTTTTCAAAAAAAAAAGAATGCATAATAGTATTTCAATCACACTATGTTCGTCACATCCATTGTCGACGACGCCTTTTGCTTAATACAATGCTCATTAGACAAACTTGGACACAGCAAACACAGTTGTGGTTGGAACACTATTTGTTACAATAACAACTGTTATAACGTGAACGTTTTTTACAAGTTGGCGAAACATGACTATAATTAATAGAGTCAGAACAAGAATAATGTATAATAACATTTCAGTCATACTATATACGCCATATGCCTTGCCAATAACGAGTTTCGCTTTGTCTATGGCTTTGCAACGATGGAAAAAAATCTATGGGATGTTTGGAAACCGTTTTTTCATATTCAAAAAAAATGCGTTTTGCAAGAACAGCAAAATAATTTGAGTGTCTAGTAGCATTGTGGAGCTGTAAAGCTATAATTTCGTATTGAGATAAAAAACGGAAATATTAAAACAAGAGATATTTTCTAAAGTTATTTTTTTTTAGAAATATCTTCTTAAAAGTTCGCTTGTTTCTCGGTCTTTCAGAGTTAGCGGAATTGTAAAATAGGCAGTATACTTAATTTCAAAGTCAGCATTGAAGATAGCTTTGAAAGGTTCAATAGTCTAGGGACTACCAGTTTTGTGACATGCCTCCTGATGAGACTAGTTCTTCTGATTTCATGGTACTGTACTTGGAAGACCCTAAAAACTCCATTACTGTTTTCCTGATCCTAGAAAATAAAGCCTGTCTATCATTATTAGTCTTCGATGAAACTGTAAACCAAGTAAACTTATGTTTTCCCCCAACCTAAGAAACAGAAAAGACAGAGTAGGCCTAAAGGGGTAGTTCAGTTAAGCCTAAAAGGGTAATTCGGTTACTAGATGTAGAATAATTGCAAAACTTGTGACTTGAAAATACATTTAAAAATGAAGAAGTTGTCACATTCATGATGCATTTCATTCTGGAAATAAGAACATTTGACTGTATGTTTGTTTGTGTGTTGTTAAGTTCATAACTATACAATGAGCTATGCAAATCAATATCGTGATTTTAACACATGGTGTTAGTAACTAGACGAGTTGAGTTTCGCAGTCCTATAAATATACAGTATTTTGGTGGCCAGCTTTATCAAGATAACACTACAAATATAGAACAGCCTTCAGATTGATCTTTGTATAACGTTACTTCTGCTTATGGCACTTAATTTAAACTGACGTTGATAACTTTTACCGTAAAACGTGTTTACTTTTATCCAATATTATTAACATACACGTGTTTACTTTTATCCAATATTATTAACATACACGTGTTTACTTTTATCCAATATTATTAACATACACGTGTTTACTTTTATCCAATATTATTAACATAGAAAGGTTCTTAGTTTGACAACAATTTTACTTGTCGTGGGCTATCTGTGCTCTGCCCACCACGGGTATCCAAACCCGGATTCCAGCGTTGTAAGTCCGCAGACATACCGCTGTGCCACTGGGGTCGGAAAATCTCTCTACTTCTTTGAATTGATAAAATCTTGTTTCTATGCCACTAATGTGAAAGAAATGCACTCACGTATACTAATGTGCAGTAATCACAGAACACGTTACTACATCACATGCTTAACTCGCAGTGAAAAGAGTTGTATACTACGTTTCTATATTATGAATAATACATGAAAACCGTTTGTTCGATTACTTTGAAATTTCGTATCTGGATTGATCAACTCTTAGCCATGTTATTGTCGCCAGAGGGTAGTGCGATGGCAATAAAACCGATCACAATGACGCTATCGAACATATACTTCTACAAGAGCAAACTGAAACTAACCCAACTAACTTCCTTTAAGATAATATATTAAAAAAGCTTAGTTTTGGTATTTTCCGTTATCAGTATAATTAGTACTTTGGAAATGCTAGAGGAAAATATAATTTTCCACTTTAAACCCAAATATTCCTTAACAATAATCTATTTTGTTACTGGTGTTTTGAAGGTTGTTTTATGTATATTAGATAAGCTTCTACACAGCATAATCTCGAATAAAGCCTTTCATGCAATTCTTATCAACAGGGCCCAGCATGGCCAGGTGTTTAGGGCGCTCGCCTCGCAATCTGAGGGTGGCACGTTCGAATCCCCGTCACGCCAAACATGCTCACCCTTTCAGCGGTGGGGGCGTTATATGTGACGGTCAATCCCACTATTCGTTGGTAAAAGAGTAGCTGCCTTCCCTCTAGTCTTTCACTGTTAAATTAGGGACGGCTAGCGCAGATAGCCCTCGTGTAGCTTTGCGCGAAATTAAAAAAAACAACAAAAAACAAACTTGTCAACAGAAAAAATACCAAAAATTTAATTCTTATTATTGTTTATAACTTATGAGAACTAGGGACGCACGATATATTTCTTTACTTTTATAATATGAAATCCTGAGAGTAAACCTTTAATAACACGTTCAAAATGAAGGATGGCGATATTATTTCATGTTTTCCAAAAATATTTTTCAACGAATGTTTCATTTCAAGTTTCTATGAGTTTAACTATTTCATAGACTGTGATAAAGAATATAATGCGTTATAGATTTGGCAGGTTTCTACTTTCGAGTTTTTCAAGAAGAAAGTATCCCGCTCTCTATCACAATTTCGATTTCTAGGTTCATATATTTATGTCACGTTTAGGCGGAAGGTGGAAGCCTTGTTATGAATTAGGAAATATATATATAAAATAAACGATGGTTCTTTAGACTTGCACGCACTACTCACACAAATACGTTCATAGAAGTTTAAACTCACTGTCTACCATCTGCTCCAAACCTTTATCAAGATCAACTGTAAGTTGAAATAGGCCAACCTTTCGGAGCTTTTCTTTCCACCCCAGTAAACACTGTAAACTTTGAAAATTAGATTATCAAGCATCACCAAGCTAAGTTTTTTAACTTTTCAGAAAGGAGGGATTAACCGATCAATGGTGAAGTCCTTCTTTGTAATTTCCTGAGAATACCTTACTTGAAATTACAGAAACATCTTTTCTTTAAGGAACACGAACGGATAAAAGAAACGGATAAGAACTCCATTTTCAAAAAGGAAATCAAATACTCATCTTGGATTTCACTTTACAAAGTCGAATATTGCTTAGATTATTGGACTGAAAAATCCAAAATCTATAATAGTTTTTCAAGTTCTGATGACACTGTATTACTTATTAATTCCATTATCGTAAAGCTTATAAGGCAGTGTTGAAATACATCTCATTACAACTATGTAAGAAGTTTGTTAAGACGTTTTTAGTGAAAAAATGAAAATAAATAAATTACTAAAAAAAAAGCACGAAATGAAAAGTTCAATATACATTTTGTGAAATGTTAATAGGTATGATTATTTTGTAATATATTTAGACGTTACTAAAACATTACTATGATTATTTTGTAATAGATTAAGCCATTACTAAAACATTACTATGATTATTTTGTAATAGATTAAGACGTTACTAAAACATTACTATGATTATTTTGTAATAGATTAAGCCATTACTAAAACATTACTATGATTATTTTGTAATATATTAAGACGTTACTAAAATATTACTACGATTATTTTGTAATATATTTAGACGTTACTAAAACATTACTATGGTTATTTTGTAATACATTAAGACGTTACTAAAACATTACTATGATTATTTTGTAATAGATTAAGACGTTACTAAAACATTACTATGACCATTTTGTAATAGATTAAGACGTTACAAAAATATTACTACGATTATTTTGTAATATATTTAGACGTTACTAAAACATTACTATGGTTATTTTGTAATAGATTAAGGCGTTACTAAAACATTACTATGGTTATTTTGTAATATATTAAGGCGTTACTAAAACATTACTATGGTTATTTTGTAATAGATTAAGGCGTTACTAAAACATTACTATGATTACTTTGTAGTATATTTAGACGTTATAAAACATTACTATGGTTATTTTGTAATAGATTAAAACGTTACTAAAACATTACAAAACATTACAGTAGAAATACAATTAGAATTCTCATTTTGAAAATATGAATGTCACAATGAAAGAAATTTGAAAGGAAAATGTTCAATCACTTTTAAAAATTTAGAAATTGAAATTTGCTTAATTTGCCTAAAAGTTTATTTAAATCAATGTGATAAAAGATAATCATAAATTGAGTTATTGAGAAAATAACAATGCATAATTTAATATGTTCTTCGTCAGAAACAGCTTATTACCAAATATCATTGTAAGTACTATTCTAATAACTAATTAAAATTGATTTACAAACTCGAGTACATCATGGTGATTCCTATTTTAATTTGTTGATTAATATATTAAACTGTCATGCCAATTTGGTTGCAGAAAATTCTTAAAAAATGGGTTTACCACATTCGTATATGCAATCCACATCACGTGATGGATCTAGGTTTCAACCTACTTTAGGAATCAGGCTTAATGAATTACATAAACGTTTAGTTGTAAATATAAAAGTTTAAAAGAACAATATTGAGCGTTTGTATTAGAATTGTTATTCAGAATATCATTTGAGTACATATAAAAGTTATTTAGAGTTAATGGTATATTTAACTCTCAGAAAATAGAGTTAATGGTATATTTAACTCTCAGAAAATAGAGTTAATGGTATATTTAACTCTCAGAAAATAGAGCTATTTGTTTATTTTAATTCTCAGAAAATGAGTTAATGGTATATTTAACTCTCAGAAAATAGAGTTAATGGTATATTTAACTCTCAGAAAATAGAGCTATTTGTTTATTTTAATTCTCAGAAAACAGAGTTAATGGTATATTTAACTCTCAGAAAATATAGTTATTGGTTTATTTTAATTCTCAGAAAACAGAGTTAATGGTATATTTTATCTCTCAGAAAACAGAGTTAATGGTATATTTTATCTCTCATAAAATAGAGTTAATGGTATATTTCAACTCTCATAAAATAGAGTTAATGGTATATTTCAACTCTCATAAAATAGAGTTAATGGTATATTTCAACTCTCATAAAATAGAGTTAATGGTATATTTCAACTCTCATAAAATAGAGTTAATGGTATATTTCAACTCTCATAAAATAGAGTTAATGGTATATTTTAACTCTCAGAAAAAACAACAATCCACAGTTAATTTAAGTTTTGCTTCTCCAGTATCATCAAGAAATTATGATCTATAGTAAGCGGAATTAACACGTACGAAATAAATCTCTTTATACAGAAACTTTGTTACAGTCTCTTTCATCGAACCTTTGTTTCATTCTCTTTTATCGAACCTTCGTTTCATTCTCGTTATATATAACGAGACTGTAACAAAGGTTCGATAAAAGAGACTGTAACATATATTTTATATAACGAGACTGCAACAAAGGTTCGATAAAAGAGACTGTAACATATATTTTATAAAATATATGTTGCAGTCTCTTTTATCGAACCTTTGTTTCAGTCTCGTTATATAAAATATATGTTGCAGTCTCTTTTATCGAACCTTTGTTGCAGTCTCGTTACAGTTTTG
>NW_013670489.1:9398-12194 GCF_000517525.1 Limulus polyphemus | reverse complement strand
TCGAGTGGGGGGGGGGGGGAAGGCTCAATTTACTATGAGGAAAAGTAACTCTCTGAATATACTTTATTTAAGTACATCCACTCTTTATTTTTTTTTAAATAACTGGAGTTTAGTTACGATGAGGCAATGCCATTAAAAGCTAATTTGAATCACTACCATTAGTCCATTGCTTTAAAATTCAGGTATTTAATGATCTCTGTCCTAATCACATGTACTCTGTAACTTTGTCTCTTACAATCGTTAGTTTCAAGTGACTTATTGAACTGAAGGTGTTCCAAACTGTTCATGGGTAGTGATTAGGTCTCACAGAGTGCATGTGGTAGTTAGATCTCACAGAGTACATGTGGTACTTGATCTCACAGAGTACATGTGGTACTTAGATCTTACAGAATGAATGTGGTACTGTCCTAATCACATGAAGATCCACAGTACATCTGGAATCCAGACTATTTCAAAGTGTCGCTAACTAAGTATGAAGTTTTAAGAAGGAAACAGTTGTTCGCATTAGCAACTAGACGTCATAAAAACATACAGATAGTTAGTTAGAAATAGATTTTACAAAGACAATCTGTAGGACAGACGAACAGTGATATACATTCCGCTCTTGGTGAGTTGCAGATATAGGTCAGATAACCAATGGGGCACGTACAAATACAGGTAGATAACCAATAGGATACATTTCGCTCTTGGCGAGGTGCAAATACATCACAAATGACCAATGAGACACATTCCACTCTTGGCGAGATGCAGATACATCACAGATGACCAGTGAGACACATTCTACTCTTGGCAAGGTGCAGATACAGGACAGATGACCAATGAAACACATTCCGCTCTTGGCAAGGTGCAGATACATCACAGATGACCAATGAGACACATTCCGCTCAGGGCGAGATGCAGATACATCACAGATGACCAATGAAACACATTCCGCTCTTGGCAAGGTGCAGATACATCACAGATGACCAATGAAACACATTCTACTCTTGGCAAGGTGCAGATACAGGACAGTTGACCAATGAAACACATTCCGCTCAGGGCGAGATGCAGATACATCACAAATGACCAGTGAGACACATTCTACTCTTGGCAAGGTGCAGATACATCACAGATGACCAATGAAACACATTCCACTCTTGGCAAGGTGCAGATACAGGACAGATGACCAATGAAACACATTCCGCTCTTGGCAAGGTGCAGATACATCACAGATGACCAATGAAACACATTCCGCTCTAGGCGAGGTGCAGATACATCACAGATGACCAATGAGATACATTCCGCTCTTGGCGAGATGCAGATACAGGACAGATGACCAATGAAACACATTCCGCTCTAGGCGAGGTGCAGAAGAATAAGGCTACAACTGTTCCAAGAACAATGGAGTAGCAACATTGACAGCATGGGGTAGCAACATTGACAGCATGGAGTAGCAACATTAACAGCATGGAGTAGCAACATTGACAGCATGGGGTAGGAACATTGACAGCATGGGGTAGGAACATTGACAGCATGGGGTAGGAACATTGACAGCATGGGGTAGGAACATTAACAGCATGGGGTAGCAACATTAACAGCATGGGGTAGCAACATTAACAGCATGGGGTAGCAACATTAACAGCAATACTCTTTTTCCAGGTGACTTTTACGCTGCTTAAAAATAGTATGCTTACACTCATATGAAGAAAATCTGTAACCTGATTCATCCAATTTTGAACAGCAACGTGATCATATGGCAGAAGTGGAAGCATGGTGTGAGCAAAAATAAGCACTGTTGGTCATACAGAGTATATATCTTGTGCTATTAATGGGACAGATTACAGGGACCGCATACCATGACCCTTTGCAATACCAAATGCTGGTGTAATTGGTTCTGCCTTACAAAGTAGTAGTATAAGGTAACTGTGACCCTCATCTACACTTTGATTCCCGACTCTAAATATGCTCTGAAAAGAAACCCTTACAATGTAGTGGTATAAAATAACTCTAACCCTCATCTACACTCTGGTCCCGACAATAACGATGTCCTGAAAAGAAACCCTTACAATGTAGTGGTATAAAATAACTCTAACCCTCATCTACACTCTGGTCCCGACAATAACGATGTCCTGAAAAGAAACCCTTACAATGTAGTGGTATAAAATAACTCTTAACCTCATCTACACTCTTGTTTTAAGCACATAATATCGGCGTCAAGATTTCCTTATTGCTCGAGGTAACTATATTTAATGTCAAGTGAAATGTTGTGAACTGTATAAATGTAAGGCCCAATCTATCAAATGTTCATTTACTAGAGCTGGATGAAGGACCAGTATTTGTATTTCGGATCACATAACTGATTATCAGACTCCTGATTTGCATACAAAATTAACTAAGGGATGATTGATATAATTTTATAACAGTGGTATTTCCCTTGTCATATTTTGATTATCTTGTAACAGTTTTGAACAGTTTATACGTTGAATTAAAACTCACGAACAATAGAATACTGGTGTTTGTTTTGTTTTAACGTCAACGATAATGTTAGAATTATTTATATGTCATTTTAATTCAGGCAAATCAAACCTTTCGATAAAACAGCATGTTACGTCTGTAGCCAAGCCACGCTAACAACATTTTGATTACGCATATAAACAAGCTAAGGAAAGATTTATGTCTTTCAATTGGAAATGTATTGACATATGTCAAACTTTTGAAATTGTAAGTATGGCAAAGCTATGACTTTAAACACCTGCTGGTGTTACTCACAAAGTTATAAGTTTTCTAATAAGGCACCATTGTGTTATGTATGTATAT
>NW_013670489.1:7032-8463 GCF_000517525.1 Limulus polyphemus | reverse complement strand
AATTTAAACTCTAATGATGGGGCGTAGCCGTCCCTAAATTTAAACTCTAATGATGGGGCGTAGCCGTCCCTAAATTTAAACTCTAATGATGGGGCGTAGCCGTCCCTAAATTTAAACCCCAATGATGGGGCGTAACCGACCCTAAATTTAAACCCCAATGATGGGGCGTAACCGACCCTAAATTTAAACCTCCAATGTTGGGGCGTAGCCGTCCCTAATTTTGAACCCCAATGTTGGAGCATAGCCGTCCCTAAATTTAAACCGCGAACAAAAAGGGAGGCAACATGTAGCGCTACTCTTAACGAAGTAGCGGAACTGACTGTCACTTTTATATCCACAACTGAAGCACGTTTGACAGTATCACGTCTCGTCTCAAACCCGAGATTCTCATCCCCGAATTAAAAGCCTAGACGATTTTATAATCGGTGTACAATTTCATTAGAAAATTAAACACAAATTGTGACGATTCACATGTGTCTGTAATTCGGGGGGAGGGGGGGAACAGGTTACTCAACATCAATTTTAGTTGTAGTCTTGCATTACTTTACGGTGTTTTACTTGAACGTTCTTATCACTAACCACACCTAAAACTAACTCTAAAACTACGCTGATCCTGGTGTATTTTTTTCCTTGTGTTTCCAGTAAATCTTTACGTCACATTGTTCTTTCGATTTAATTCTACGAAAACCAATGTCTAGTCCGCCTGACAAGTGGTAGAGAGTCTCTAACTTTAATTATTTGGGAAGTTGAGGAGATTGCAGCTCGGCCTGTAATGATCTACATTATGGATATTAATGCCCAGTTGGTGAGCTTAAGAATATAATTGGATGTCTTAGAATTCCTTGAAATATCATTGTTTGGAGTTACAGTGACTTATGGTATCGAACCACAAAATTTCACATACTCTCCCTACACGAGTAGACGCAAAAACATAATTTACTGAATAATCCAATAAAGTTGACATTTTGTTTACGAATTGATTTTTGGAAGACCCAGATCCTATTGTCATGCAGGTATAATGAGAACTCCAGTTTGACAGAATTTAAAATAAAAAGACACAATATATTGTAAAACAAAAGGCTTTTTTTTCTCTCTCTCTCTAAACTCAATAGAAATGGTAAATAACTTACTTTGTCTTCTGTCCTCCGGAGGGTCAGCGGTAAGTTTATAGATTTACAACACTACAATCCGGAGTTCCATTCCCGCGTGAACAGAGTGCAGATAACCCATTGTGTAGGTTTGCATTAAGAATAACTGCAAGAACAACTTTGTCTTTTAGTGTTTTACCCAACTTTAATGCAATTTGTCCACTATTAAGGGGCTGGGATAACACGTTAACCTTAGACTATTAAGGGGCTGGTATAACACGTTAACCTTAGACCGTTAAGGGGCTGAGATAACACGTTAACCTTAGACTATTAAGGGGCTGGT
>NW_013670489.1:0-6232 GCF_000517525.1 Limulus polyphemus | reverse complement strand
AGCTATTTCCTAAAGGGGGGAAGGAATGCTATAAGCATTGGCTTCAAATCACTATATAAAGCTATTTCCTAAAGGGGGGAAGGAATGCTATAAGCATTGGCTTCAAATCACTATATAAAGCTATTTCCTAAAGAGGGGAGGAATGCTATAAGCATTGGCTTCAAATCACTATATAAAGCTATTTCCTAAAATGAAATCATGATTTTATCTTGCATGTTGTGATCTTTAGCTTTCCAACGCAGAGATAGCTAGATCTCGGATGATCCACTGTGTGGCTTTGAGCTAAAACAAACCACACATACAGCCAAGGTAAAAAAAATTTCTGATCGATTATAGAGTCGCCTTCAACAAAAAAAAACAAAAAAAAACATTATCGTAATTAATTCAAATTATTTGACTATTTATTTTTAGGATCCTAACCTTACCATTATATCACGTCTGTATAAATTATTTAAAAGGTTATTATAAGCAGTATAAATGACACGAGCTGATGTTAGACTCAGACTGTTAAAAAAATTACAGCTTTCATCTTGCTTACACGAACTTTATTTTTATAAAGATGATAAGACCCATAAAAATTATATATCAGTGTTGAAGAAAAAACATAGAAAATGAAACTGAATAACGGAAATCTCGTAGAAATCATTTCAACTGTTATAGTGGAACTTAGGTTTATAAGGCGTGGAAGATTTTCCATCTTTCTTCAAGCATAGAGATGGAAAAGAAACACATATAATGCGAAAATCCTGTGGAATATTAATGCTCTATATCTGTGATCGAAATACTACATTAACGATAATGTTTCCAATGGCAGCATGGCAGTATATTACATTTCAAAAAACGTTTTTGTTTTTTTCAAAAAAAAAGAAGAAAGAAAAACAGGTCTTGAATAAATGTTCAGTTTTATCTTCTTCTTTCTTAAGTAAAACTCTAACAGAAAAATACTTTCCAGAAAATGGGAGCTTCGAGCAAATATTTAGGTATTTCAATATACAAGAGACAGTTTTATCGTTTGCAAGTTTTAAAAATGTCACAAATAATTAAATCTACTAATTTACAACTATCTTATTTATCAGACGTTCTTTTCTTTTCTAAACACTTGTTTTAGTTATTAAAGCTATTTATCGATTGAAAGACAAGATTATTTATTTGTTTTCACATTAACAGAAATGTTTGTGATCTTCGTTTGTTTGAGATAAAACACTTCCGCTGTAAAGTATAACTGTTATTGTAAAAAATGGAATTCGGTAGGTTTCTTGCGCTGTGTCAGTCTACATTCAAAACCTATAATCGACATACTTGTCTTTATTAGGGAGAAATAGAAATAAGTTTGTAACTAAAGAAGAACTGACAACGGATAGTGGTCAGGATTCGAGCCCTGACACATACCATCTTCCTGAGATCAATAATGCGAACCTAGAGTTTTAAAGCATTCGAAATACGACAGTTTACTCGGTCAAAGCAAAAATATTGATTGTTCTACATAAATTTTAAAGTATTATAAATATGTTTTGAAAGTGTGTCTAACACTCTGTAATCTTAAACTGGAAGGTTCAATTCGTTCACACTGAAGGGGTGTTAACTGAAATTTAAACTGGAAGGTTCAATTCGTTCACACTGAAGGGGTGTTAACTGAAATTGAATTCATAGCCTTTCCGAAATAAACGGTGTAATATTTTATAAGTATAATGTACCAAAACTAGTCTACTGACGTAATAAATTCCCGACCACGTTAGTCCCTTCTTGACTATCAAAGCTTTTGTTATTTTGATGGAGTTCTTCGCCTGTAATAGAATAAGGTTCATGTGTTTATAATCGTTATTTGATAACAAGTTTTCTATGTTAAGATACATCCTGGAGAGAAAGATTGCAGCAATGCATCAGTCTCTAGAATAAGAAAATTTATATAATACACAACTTACCTTTAGAGCGTTATGTTCTAAATCTCACAAACAAAATCATTATGTGTTCATAGTGTTCTACAATATTGCTACTAGCGACGGCCCGGCATGGCCAGGTGATTAGGGCGCTCGGACTCGCAATCTGAGGGTCCAAACAAACATGCTCGCCCCTTCAGCCGTAGGAGCGTTTTAATGTGACGTTCAGTCTCACTATTCGTTGGTAAAAGTGTAGCCCAAGAGTTGGCGGTGGGTGGTGATGACTAGCTGTCTTCCCTCTAGTCTTACACAGCTAAACTAGGGACGGCTAGCGCAGATAGCCCTCGTGTAGCTTTGCGCGAAATTCAAAACAAACCAAACAAATTGAGTTCTTCTAGATTACTAAGGATGATATTTTTATCAAGTTTGAAAAAGAAATTGATTTCAAGTATTTTCATCGTCAAGGAAACAAAGCAGTGTTTTTTTAGACTCGAGCGATATTCATGATTATAATTTAAAAAACGGTTTCACTTTAAGCATCGTAAGTCAACATCGTGAGCAGGAAAATGGATAGACAGAAACAACATTTAAATATTGCTATATAGAAAACTCTCGTGGTTTCTATAACAAAGAATAATCGTTGGCTAATGTCGACTTTCTGAAGACTTCTAGCGTCCCATTTTGATTCAAATGTGTTACATTTCTTGTCAGTTATGATATCAAAATTATATGACAAACCCAAGCTTAGATAAAATGTTATTAGTTTTTAGATGAATCAAATCTATACGATGGGCTGTTTATGATATGCCCACCACACGAGGGCTATCTGCGCTAGTCGTCCCTAATTTAGCATTGTAAGACTAGAGGGAAGGCAGCTTGTCATCACCACCCACCGCCAATTCTTGGGCTACACCTTTACCAACGAATAGTGGGAGTGACCGCACCATATAACGACCCCACAGCTGAAAGGGCGAGGATGTTTGGTGTGACGGGGATTCGAACCCGCGACCCGCAGATTGCGAGTCGAGCGCCCTAACCACCTGGCCATGTCGGGCTCCACATGTATCAAAGTCCAGTTTTTAGCATTATAAACCTTAAAAATTATCGCTGACACCCTGCGGGGGAGTAATATTTAAGATTAAATGTTTGACTTTTGTTCTTCAATTTTCGAGATTTTATCAACGTTTTGAAAGAGCATGTCTTTTCTCTGATTTTTTCTCTTTAATAGAACATTGACAACGGAATAATTAAAGACGGTTCTAACAAACATATTGGAACAAACCACAACAAGCCTAACTATTACACAGAATCTGAATAGCATGTATAACTATTATGTAGAATCACAAGAAAGTGCATTACTACTATAAACTTAAAAGAAACGTCTATGACGGTTATATTGTCTTAAATTTGACGGTTAAGAAGAAAAAATATTCAGATAAATACTACCTTACTCAATTAATTGTTGGGCAAGGCGTAACCCAGTGGTTATGATGCCAGAGTGTGAATTTGAGGATCCGTGGTTCGTGTGCCGCTGTCGCTGAAACGCGCTCCGCACTTTGAAGCTGTGAGTACGTTATAAGAGTGTCAGTCAAGTCTCATTATTCGGTCAAACAAGAACAATATTTGGTGTTTAATAACTGCCTTCCCTGTCAGTTAAAAATTAGGGACAATTAAGACAGATATCCTTTGTGTCAATTTAAGAAAGAAAGAAAAAATAATTATTACGTAAATTTATATCCATTGCAATCACTTTGCTACTCACAACACAGATATATCAGCTATAACACTGTGTTTACTGTCTGTGAACAGAGTGTATTCTATCACAGGGCAAAATATATACTGTCGCAGAGCAATGTATGTACTGTCTCAGTGCAAAGTTTAGTTTATTTGTGAACAAAGTGTGTACTGTCTCAGTGCAAAGCATAGTCTATTTGTGAACAAAGTGTGTACTGTCTCAGTGCAAAGTTTAGTCTATTTGTGAACAAAGTGTGCACTGTCTCAGTGCAAAGTTTAGTCTATTTGTGAACAAAGTGTGCACTGTCTCAGTGCAAAGTTTAGTCTATTTGTGAACAAAGTGTGCACTGTCTCAGTGCAAAGTTTAGTCTATTTGTGAACAAAGTGTGCACTGTCTCAGTTCAAAGCATAGTTTATTTGTGAACAAAGTGTGCACTGTCTCAGTGCAAAGCATAGTCTATCTATGTTTCGTTACGTAAGCTAGAGTACTCTTTTGTATAGTATTATGTAGACTTCATTATTGGAAACAGAAGATGTTGGTTTTATAGTATTATCCAATTCGATATTTCATACTTGTATACAAACAATGTATCTTATGGTTTCTATCTTTTATAATAACACTCAGTTTTTGTGTATCGTGAAAATGCGCGCACACCTTACAATCTAAATGTGCATTCGCGCGCACTTCATTTCGACGGATGTAAACAAAATGGCGGATGTAAATATACTTTAGAAAACTTTTTGTACACCAGCATATTAAGAATTTATCAAAGTTTTTAAAAAGATCTAACGTTAGGTCGTAGAATAAGATTATAAGTTTATCTATTGATAGTATTAATAATGGTAAAGTTTAGTCCTAGCTAAAATAGAGCAAAAATATAGACAAGATGCAGTGTTAATTTATCTCTTTATCGAATATAGGCCGTACTTAATAAAGGCTTAACTAATGTTAGGACTAAAACAAGTGGATTTATAGATATCAGTGTCTACGATTACAATTCTTTTGTATTGTTCTATAAATCCTGTATATTAAGAAGTGCTCTTGCAATAAATACACTAACTTGACCGCAAATGTTTTGCTGGTCTCTGCTAATTGTATTAAATTATGAGATAATGTCGTAATTTCGGGCATTATTAATCATGATAATTTTAACATTTAAGACATCAAAACCATTTTTTTACGAATAGAAATAGCAGTAAAATATTTTAACGTATTTTTCACACGTTTCTTTATACGGGAACTTAACACGAATTATTGTGACAGTAAAAACATCTGTTACTGATACTTTAGAGAAGAGAAGAATAATCTATAAGTTTCTAACTGTTACAATTAATTTTACTTAATATATAATTATAAGCCAGAGAACCTGTTTCATCAACTTAACCTTACAATGTTAAGTTGGTCCGTTCACTCACATCAAATGTCTCCAGATCATTAGCATCTCTCAAGGGTGAATGTAAAATGAGCAAATTTTTCAGGAAGCTTTCACAAGTAGTGCCTCTAAGGATATGGTGAAGTTTGCTTCTAATGACGAAATTAATTTCGGCGAAGTTTGTTTAAAAATTTTAGATGGATGACACCTGTTCAATAGCCTAAATGTTTGTTAACTTTATGAGCTGTTTAACACGTATTAGAGTTCTTGGTAAAATTAATTTTGGATTGGGTTCTAAACTTGATTAAAACTTTAACCACAAAGAATGACACCGTCTTAGAAACTTAATAAGCTTTAGATAGTGCATTGCCTTAATTTCAAAATAAACAACAATAAAACACGAGAAGTAAACAGATCATGTATATATATATATAT
Organism: Limulus polyphemus; assembly: GCF_000517525.1. NCBI lineage: Eukaryota > Metazoa > Arthropoda > Merostomata > Xiphosura > Limulidae > Limulus > Limulus polyphemus. The sequence goes on along the minus strand of NW_013670489.1, from coordinate 813 downwards.
ATATATATATATATTCTAATCTTCTCCTACAATATATGGCTTTTTCTTTAACGAAACTTGTTTTATTCTGTTTCTATTCTCATTTTATTACAAATATGGCGCTATTGTTCGCCATATTTAATTACAGACAAGCAAACAAACAAACAAAAAAATCTCAGAGTTTAGAAGTATACAGATATATTATAATCTTCTCCCATAATATATGGCTTTTTTATTCTCAAATAACTTAAAATATCCGTTTTCTCTTACAACGAAAGTCCTTTAATCCTTTAATTGCGGCTGTTTCAAACACACGCTGAATTTATGTGCTATATACAGCACACTCGCATTCAACTGTCGGAGCAAACCGTACTTTATACGGCGAAACAGCAGTCAATGGGTTTACGCTTCCATTCATTGGTCTGGTTTGTTTTGAATTTCGAGCAAAGCTACTCGAGGACTATCAGCGCTAGCCATCCCTAATTTAGCAGTGATAGAGTAGAGGGAAGGCAGCTAATTAACACCACCTACCGCCAACTCTTGGGCTACACTTTTACCAACGAATAGTGGGGTTCACCGTCACGTTATAACGCCCTCGGGGTGAAAGGGCGAGCATGTTCGGCGTGTCAGAGATTCGAACTCGCGACCCGCAGATTGCAAGTCGAACGTCTCAGCCACCATTAGAGTGGAATATTTCCTTTTAATTGCACGGAGCACGCCTCAGCCACCATTAGAATGGAATATTTCCTTTTAATTGCACGGAGCACGCCTCAGCCACCATTAGAATGGAATATTTCCTTTTAATTGCACGGAGCACGCCTCAGCCACCATTAG
>NW_013670488.1:76401-79935 GCF_000517525.1 Limulus polyphemus | reverse complement strand
CTGAAATGTCGGAAAACTCTCCACTACGCCTTAAATATAACCAATGCGACGCGTCAAGAACAGTATCTATTATTGGTTTGGTATAGTTGGTGTGCTATAAACTTCGGAATGTGACGGATTTATTACCATATATATATTAATATCGATGTTTGTTTAAATTAAACTTGTATTTAGAAATGTACATAAGTTATACTGTTAAACATGTATTGCGAAACTACCGCCTGTTCTCTAAAGTTGTAGAAGGTTCTTGAACTAGAGAAGCTGGATTTTTTTTAGAAGGATCCTCAACTTTAGTGGATTGAACACAGGCATTTCGGCAAAAGCAGTGCATTCGCGAACAGGTCACGATATCCATCACTTATCAGTAATAGCTATGTACACCGCCGGGATCGAACCTGAAGCTTACCACGTTAACAAGAGTAAGAAACCTTTAGTGGCCTTGGTATCCCAGAGAAAATCATTTCGAGATTACACTTGTATGAACGACGGTTTTTGTGAGCTCGCCAGTTCGGATCTCGTCACTTGGCCTTGGCACTTGGATCCACTGATCCCCGCCAGGCCCTGTAAAGGCCCGTTTGCTTCATTTCATTTCGATAATTTATCAAAATCAACTGCTGACTTGCTCCTTCTTCAAAGTTCAACCGGCCTCTGCCACGGCTTGGACTTGCCTTCACTACTGCCTACTTGCCTCATCTTCATACGTTTGTGTATGTATGTATATATGTATTCGACAGGAACAGCAAGCACACTGCTACTTCTTGGCGAGAAACCCCCAAGCCACAATACAACACTTCACCAATTAACGCCTTCCCATAATCAACAAACAATCGACAGGAACAGCACGCACACTGCTACTTCTTGGCGAGAAACCCCCAAGCCACAATACAACACTCCACCAATTAACGCCTTCCACGAGCTAGATACCACCACCTGCTTAGTGAATTGTGATTACTGTTGGTGGATATTTATAGGTATGGGCCAACATTCAGCCTTGATAATGGATGCAGAATGCATTCGAAACGCGTCGGCCAACTCATCACTAGCTACAACTTTTACCCGTTGTTCTAACAACGTTAAGACGGCTTATCGACTTCTTGAGAAGAATTCTAAGAAGAAAATAAACCTACAGTCATCGGTCTTGTTTAACAAAATCTGCCATATATATATATATGTTTCAGCGTAAATTACTTGTACCTGATGATGACAAAACCTTGTCGAAAAGTTGTACATTTACTGTTATGTTAAACTTATATTAAAGTTTCTCTTCATTACCCATTCAAGCCGTCTCCAAGCATTATAATTCTAGGTAACATCATTAAGTCAAAATAGGGGTTTGTAGTTTGAGTAAATAATGTTTACAGTATCTGTAGCCTTGTTTTCTTACCTTTTATGATCCCTGTTTGTAGGTTTTAAATTCACGGTTTTTTATTTATCTTGTTTATTTATATTTTCCGTTTTTATCTTGCCGTTGTTGCATTTATTTGTTAGGCGAAAACATCTCAATGAATCTACAGAGCCATCTATTGAACTAGTAATAGTGTCGCCCTCTCGGAAGAAGCAATGTGTTATTGAAGGAATCGTGGAAATGTGGGAACAAATACATACTTTGATTTCAATTCAAAAGTTATTATTAAAATTCAACTTATAATTTGTAATTGTAAAATTTGTATTCTAAACATATCTCATTATGTGCAAGGACTTAATTTCAATTTATAAACAGCTGCTGGAGCAGAATGTTCGTGAAAAAAAGATTCAAAATATTTTAAGGGTAACTTTTACTTTTAATTACAACTACGAGTATCTTAAATTTAAAAATTATATTATTATACCTTGGTTAAACTTCTACGATTAATTAAAGGCAGTTTAACATAACTATTATATAAATTATAATTTATATTAACTTTAAGGTAGTTTTCTGTATATTAAAATTAGTCTACTTTTTAAATTTCATAAGTAATTTGGTTAAACAGGCCTAGGGTTTTGGTTTTACATGTAAATGTATTTATTTAATGATCAATTACTTGAGACTGAGTTTGATAGGGGTTAACTTCTTTTTCATTCTAAATACCTAACAACATTTTTTTTTGATAACTAAAAATGCAAAATACAAGTAATAATACAGTTAGTAAAATGAATTTCGTACTTAGGACTTACAGTAGAATATCTGGCATATTTTTTATTCAGTATTCTTTACTTAGTCATGTCGAAACTTGTGACAACTTATGTGTGTTTGACAGTCATGTATATTTGTAACCTTACATTTTCAGCTTTCTTGAAAAGGAAAACATTCTGTCAGTGTCACTACTGTATTTGTTTTTCATAGGCTTACTCTATTGTTTTTTAATAGTTTGTGCTTAAGTCACTTCAAAGTCATTTCAAAAGATTAGTTTAAACTTTTAAGTTATTGTAAATCTTGACTGTAATTTATATATATACACACACACACACATTTATAGTACAAAACAAGCCTTAGCCAAGGTGCTGCACAACCAAACAGTCACCAGAGTACAGGCTATAATATAGGGTTTCGGATGTGTCCTAGTTTTTGTTTTATTTCATAGAAGTATGTATACTGATACATTGTTAAAAAATTTATGAAATCACAAGTTTAAAAAACATGTATTTCAGATTGTTCCAAGCAACCACCTGTAGCTTCACATTAAATGGATTTGTTACTATTTGTAAAAACAAAAGGTTTTGTTTGTAGTTAAGCACAAAGCTACACAATCTGTGCTGTTCTCACCATGGGTGTCAAAACCCAGTTTCTAGCATTACAAGTCTCCAGATTTACTTCTGTACCACTGGGGGTAAAAATAAGAAACTGGAAATGTTTTCTTAGTCACTAACTTTTACTGGTACATCGTTCCTTTTATTAATTTTAATTATTCACAAATTAAACATTTAGAATTGATTTTGTTCTGTGTGTGTCTATACATATATATACGGACATTAGACTTAGAGAAAAATCACATTTAAAAACTATGGTTGTATATATATATACTTTACACCTTTTCTGTAAATATCAGAACATAAATGCTTTATCAGTATTTATATTTTTTCAGGTATTTCTCCGGGAAATTCAACCCCCCATGCTGTTGAAATGTGAAACCTATCCATATCCTCCAGAACTTTTTATGGACTTTGCAAAATTATTTATAGAATTTATACAAAAAAAGGTATGCATAATTAAAAAGAATTAAATATATATATATATATACACACATTAACTGTATTATAAATTAACAAAATTAAGTATAACTTGTGATAAGTGTATTTAAGACTGTGTTTTGTAAGAATCATGGAGATGTGCATTTCTTCGATTTACTTGTTTTTCCATAGGATACTCTGGTAGAAAATTCTCTGCTGTCAGCCTCGTGTCTTGCCTCATTGCTGTGTCAGATAATGCACCCTGAGGGAACTGCAGAATTTGTGGTTTATGTGTTAATAAAACTGAATGATATGGGTAAGAATTTTTAATTATTGTATTGAACATTTGTGCTGAAGGTAACCACATCTTGTGGTATTAGTGAATAA
>NW_013670488.1:67749-76116 GCF_000517525.1 Limulus polyphemus | reverse complement strand
TAATACAATGAGTAATTCAGACTTTGCAGATTTATGTAGATGTCATTTTTTTTTCATGAATCCCACTTGCATTTAATCCTATAAGGTGACATTTGTGTATTATGCAAGAAGGTCCAAGTTCACACAGTTCAAACATGTCATCAGTTCATTCAATTGATAAGTAAAGTCAATTCAAGTAAAAATAATGTGTTAAAATAAATAATATTGTTATTCTGTACCCTAGTTCTGATTTGTAAGTGATTCATTTAAGATTGATACAAATTACCTTTTGTTAGCTTAATGTAATTCACACCATAAAATTTTTTGTTTATATAATTTGATAATAGAAATATCTCAATCACTGTTGTGTGTAATTTTTCCCAGCTGGCCTGATGAGCCTTGGAATTAGGCAAAAGGCTTCTTCGGCACTGGATATAGCAAATATAGTGATGTATGGTTGACATATTGTTATGTATTCTTCTTTTCACTCATGCATAAGTTCTCAGATTAAAATTTTAAACAAATTCCTGAGGAATTTTTTATGCTTTATAAGTAAAATTTTATGGCAGTTACTTTTTACCGAGTTCTCTGTGAAGTCTTATATTTGCTTTTAACAGTTTAGAATTTTTTTGCTCATGTATTTTTAGAGGCACTTAACATCACCTATGAAGTGTTTTACCATTACACTGTGTAGTCCAAGAAATGAATTTACATTCATCACTGTTTCTTTAAAGCATCTTTGGTGTATTACTTCAACATATTTCTACATCTTCATATTCACCGACAAAAAACAGTTGGTTAAATCAGTTACGTTTCTGTTACATGCATATACCTATGTTTGTTGCAACTTTTACATAAGACCTGGTTTATTTACTGCATTTTAAATTTTCCAAGTAGTAACATCAGTTGTTTACATGATGGTTGTGTTTATTTACTGCATTTCAGGTTTTGTGGAGAGTAAGAACAGATGTTTACCCAATGGTTGTGTTTATTTACTGCATTTCAGGTTTTATGGGTAGTAATAACAGATGTTTTCCTAATGGTTGTGTTTGTTTACTGCATTTTAGGTTTATCAAGTAATAAGAACAGACTTTTATCTGATGGTTATTTAAAAGACAAAAGAATAAAAGAAACCTTCAGTTCTGAAACAACGGGTTGCTTACCTCATAAATGTAATGAAAACTGCAGTGATCCAAAAACATGGATCACATCATTATTTGGTGAATTAGATTCTGATGAGGAAGAAGTGAAAACAAGTTCTTTATTATACACAGTTAAGCCTTCTTTCTCTCATCTTGCTGTGCTTCATGGTTTGCTTACTACCAGACAGAAAGATCACTTGTTATGTAAATTAAACAGTAACAGTGCTTTGCTATTTGACATTCATTTTCTTATTCACAAGTTGTGCCAGATGTCATCTACATTTCAATTCCATGCTTTTCATCTTTTCTTAAACTGGATAAAAACCCTGAAGAGCTTATTACCTGAGTTGTATGCAAGTGTAGATCTTGTAGAAACAAGAATAGTTTCTCAAAAGTCAGCTCTTTTCAAAGATGTGTTACAGACAATCTTTTCAAACTGGGAAAATCCAGTACGTGGGGTTCCAGAAATTGTGAAGAACATATTTAAAAATGTGCTTGAAGCCCATGAAATTGAAAATAAATTATGTGATAATGAAAGCAGTGACTTCCTCATGTATATTTTTCAAAGTGTGGATAGTATGTCATGGGATAGAAGAGGAAAATATTCAGTACTTTCATGTTTAATTCAATATTTGGGATTGACAAAGGTTAGTTGATATTGTAATTTATTTACATTGTCCAAAGAAAATATATGAAAAAGAAACAGACTTTTGATATGACATGTGCATGATACATAAAACTTAGAATATTTTAAACTTTTGTGTGTTCTTTAATGATTGTGTATTAGCAGTAGGGACTGCACATTATTGGTCAAACTTTGATCTAAATGCTATGAATTTGTTTTCATCTTGATATCAGTTACTCCAGCTGTTATCTGATGCTCTATCTTTTATTATATTTGAAGAGTTGAAAAAACAATTACATTACAGTGTATGGTTTTGTAAGAGTCAAACATTGAAGTACTCATTGACTTTTGGAATATTATTGTAATGGATAGTCTTAAGTGCAGTAAAATGTAAAAATAAGTGAAACAAAGATGAACCTGATGAGAATTTAGTCAAAAGGCAAATTAAAGTAAATAAATAAAACTGTAAAACAGATCTGTTGATTCATCAAACTTCTTGAAAATATGTCAGTTGTTAATTTTGTCTTCTCATTTCTTTTATATTTCTAGATTATATTTAGAAAAATGAAAGAAAACATTTTAATCCAAGTTTTTGTGTCATTGTGTATGGCTAATAAATGAAACTTGTACACATGGTTAGATTTATGTAATTCAAATGTGTATATTTTGGGTATCTAAAAATACTTAACATAATAATTTCAGCTAAATGTATTTACATAAAACCCTGGTAAAAGCTAAATTCTACTCAATATCTTACCTCTTATCACATAACAGCTTTTCTTGACTTGTACTGCCCTCTATATATGCAAATTTTTACTCGCTATTAGCCTTGATACTCCGACTTAACCTTGTGTTTTCATGTGAGGCAGCTGCGTGATAGTAAGCAAATGAGCATGTGACAACACTCCTAGCACAGTTGATTCCCTCTATGAAGCTTAGCTCAACTTCATTTCTTGATTGGCACTTTTAGTGTTTAGATGTGCTTTTCGACTTCTGCTGTTCCAGTTGCAATTAACTTGACTTTGTCTACAATGGCTTTGGGTCCGCAGTTATCAGCAGAAGATGTTATGGCTTTAGTTCATCAAGAGTTGGCTTCCTTCATGCAGGCTTCTCATTCGCCTGAAGATTATCCTGTCATGCCTTGTTTTGGAGTACCCGAACAAGAGTAAGACAATTTTGACAGCCTGTTTCCTTCCCATCTTATGTCACACAGTCATGTTTATGTCTAGTGGATGCATCAAGGCCTCCTTCTCCTTTCCTGAAGTTGACCAGTCTGGTTTGTTATGTTTTGTTCTTGTCTCCCATTTTCATTGAATCCTTCCCTCTCCTTTTAAGTGAGACACCTTCGGGCCAGTATCTTGTTCTCTTTCCTCATTAGATATTGGGGTTCATGCAAATAGGTTTACCAGTTATATTCTGGGGTCAGTTACCTCAACCCCTGTATAATATGGAAGCCCATGCTTTGGCTTACCATTAGTCATAGTTTCCTTTTTTGGACTAGCAGCAGTTGAATCCTCTTCTGCCTCTGTGGGTTTTGGATCCCAATACTTCAGTTACATTTTCCCAACCTCAATTCTCCTATATCTGTCTTAACTTATTCTCCCTCCTTCAGTCCCTTTCATCTCTTCACCTTTTGTCTGTGGCTCTTTATTGTTTCCCTGGGGGTTTTGGGTGGATACTCATGCCCTGATTTTTCCTCTCTGGCACAATTATATTCTTCTGCCCTTTCCCTCCTTACATGACTCCTCTGTTGTTGGGATGTCCTTTTGTCCCGTGTATGTTTACTCCAACCTTCTTATGAGATTTGTGTATGGGTACTTTTTTAGGCAAGATGTCTTTGGGACATTCCTGATTCCTTAGAGGCCAGAGTGAAGTTTGCCTGTTTCAAATCCTTCCTTCCCTCATTGACTTCCCATTTATCTCAATCTCCTCCTGAACCTGTTACTGTGTCTCATCCCCCTCCTTCTTCTCCTTTACTGGTTCCTGTTACGTGGATCTCTGAGACTAATCATTAGTTTTTTTATCGATGACTTCAGCACCCCTGGCAGTACCAGTGAGTATGTGGTAGGTACAAATCTGGTGGGTGTAGACCAGACTTTTGCATTTTGCCACCATATGGGAGTTTTTCACCACAGAACCTTGGGTTTTATGGGCCCTCTCTGAAGGGCTCATTCTTTGTTTTTCTTCTCCTCATCCCATCTTCTTCCCCTCTCTTTTGTATCCCATTTCCAGCTAGTATCTGTCTGAGGTTATTCTAGATCTTTGCAAGGCCACTGTGGAATGGCTGGTTCCTTCTCAGCCAGGTTTCTATTCCTGCTTGTTCACTGTCCCCAAGAAGACCAGGGACTGGCATCCCATTATCAATTTTTCTTCCTTGAACTTTTTTCTAGACCTTTCTTGATTCAGTGTCGTGCCATACCTATCTCTTTTATGGGTTTTCAATCCTTTTCTGGATGATGAAGGTATATGTCTCGAATGCTTATCTACATATTCACATCTCTCCTGCATCCTGGCATTTTCTTTGTTTTATCCAACAAGATTGTATCCACCAGTTCTGGCTCTTCTTTTTGGGCTGGCTTTGGCTTCCTACGTTCTTTGTCAGATGGTCAAGGTCTTTGCCCATCTTCTCCATTCCAGGAGCCTTTATTCCCATCATTACATGGACAACTGGCTGCTTCTAGCTTCTTCAAATACCACCTCTTCCCTTCACACTCAGCTTCTTAAAGAAGCTGCATAAGTAGGTTGTCTGGTCAAGGTGGAGAAGTCCTTCCTCTCTCCCTTGTTGATTTCGGGTATTTTTCAATTCCTTTTCTCAGCTGTACCCAATCTTCTCCCCTTCACCTACAATCTATAGAGCTTCTGGTTCAGACAATTTTCTCATGTCCTTCTCCAACTGCATGGGAATTTCTATCTCTTTTGAAGATGTGGGCTTCTTTGGAGGCCATCATTCCTCTCGGTCCAGTCCACATGTAACCTCTTCAATGGGCTTTACAAGATCAGTGGAACCTCTTTCGGGATCCCTTGGACATCCCTATCCTATTTGGGGGCCATTACCTTTATGCATATCCTCCCATCTTTCTTTTTTCCTATGTCCTTGCCTTCATACAAGCCACTCTGTGTTGGGTCTTTTTGGTGCCTCCACTTTGGCCAGAACAGCAGTGGTTTCCACTTCTGTGCCTGCTCCGACTGGCTCTCCACTATTACAAGGTTCCCATTCCTGTTTGTTGCCTTCCTTGGACATTCCTATCCATCTCCCTACATCCCTGCAATTGGACTTTGTTTGATGGTTGGACTGAGACTACATCACAGTGGTTGTTCCTCGTCTGGAAGTGCACCTCATCACAGATGCTTTTCTTTGAGGTTGGGGTGCATATCTGGACAAGCAGGAGATATTGGGATGTTGGTCTGTAGCAGAGCTGTCTCTGTATATCAATCTTTTAGAACAGCTTATTGTTCATCAGGCTTTGGTTCATTTCCTTCCATCTCTCCATAATCAGTCAGTTATGATCTATTCTGTCAACTCCATGATTGTCTCGGCAAGGGGCATTCAGTCAAGGTCTCACATTGGACCTCCTGTTTTGGGCCCACAGCCATCACATTCATTTGATAACATGTCATATACCAGGTGTCTTGAATTTGGTCATGGATAATTTATTGTACCCCAACAAAATTCTCACCAAAGAGTGGTCCCTCAACCCACAGGTGTTCAGTTGACTGTGTTCAAAGTGGGGTACTCCAGAACTGGATGCATTCACCACCCACCTGAATTCCAAGCTTCTCAATTTTGGCATCCTATCCCTCATCCTTTGGCTGTAGCTGTCAGTGACTTCAGTCAGAATTTGGGGCCATTACCTTTATGCATATCCTCCCATCTTTCTTTTTTCCTATGCCCTTGCCTTCATACAAGCCACTCTGTGTTGGGTCTTTTTGGTGCCTCCACTTTGGCCAGAACAGCAGTGGTTTCCACTTCTTTGCCTGCTCTGACTGGCTCTCCCCTGTTACATGGCTCCCATTCCTGTTTGTTTACTCATTGGAAACCTTTCATTTCCTCTGATCTTTTTTCTATTATGGGTTGGATTTTCCAGTTGATTTGTCTGGTTTATTCTTACCTTTATCCTGATTATTGCCTCTTCCAAATCTCCTCCCGTCAAATCCATCACCATGTCTTTGGCTGCCTGATTCCCTCATATTTTAGAGGACATAGCTTGTGCTGGCCTGTGGACCATTCCTCACATGTCTTTCTCACATTATCTGCATCGTCTGGCTGTTTCCTGCTATACAGGTTACCATATACCTCCCTTCTCCATCTTGAGTTTCATGGTTTCTCTGTGAGTGGGAAGATGCTCTTTTTAAATATTTTATTTTTTACAGGGACCTTTCTCACATATATGAATCCCACTCAGTGCAAGTGTTGTCTGACCAAATATTTTTATTCTTAAACCTGCACTGTACAGCCATTCAGATCAATAATGCCCACCATTGAGATGGGGTATTCCGTAAGACTACTTGTAGGCTTACGGCATGGTGTTTTGCATCATAAATATGTTCACCCTAGACTATACACTCATTGACTAACATGAGAAAAGCAGAAAGGTATTATTGCCCCTCTCTGCTGCTCCTTGGTTTGACTGTATCAGGAACTGTCTGTTTTTCAGTATAAGGTTTTCAGGTCACCCATTGCGCTGTCTCTGGCATTACATTCCTCTGTACCCTCCAATGCATTTCCCATTCCCATATTTACAGTGAAGTACAGGAGTCCTTAACCATTACCAGCTTCTAGCCATTGGGGTGGTGGACCATGGAGGCTTTCTCTTGAGGGTGCTCAATTTTGCTCAGTTGAGAATAGGACAGTAGTGTTCTGCTGGTGTAGATGGTTTATATACACTTCTATTGCAGACATAATGCCCTTTTATGGACTCCACCTGGTTATAGGCTATAGAACTTTTGCCACAATGTAGTTCACTTCTCCGGCTGGGCACCCTCCTTCTTGCTGTTCCATGGATCAGTTCCCAGGGGGTACTGTTTTTTTTTCTTGGAGCTAGACCAGCCACATAAGGCCTCACATGTGAGTGGCCCATGTACCCTCCTCCTACTGCAGACTGGACAATTCATTCCCAATGTCACCTGGTTCTGGACTGGAGTTGAACTGCCACATTGCTGTCTATCTTCCTACTGTTGTCCAGATGTTTTTGCCTGTGTGGATAGTTGTGTTGATTGTGTTGGACATTCACACATGATGTTGTGGGTCCTTGGAATAGAAAATCTTCCCTTCCAGTTCCTGTGCCCAAGGTGAAAGGTAGAGAACCCGCTTCCTACCATGGGCTGAATATTCCTATTGAGGTACTGTTGGTTGAGGTTGAACTCCCCTTCAAGGTCCATTACATTCTAACCACTCTACACCAGGGGTCCCTTCATTTAATATACAGGGCTCCTCCTGTGATTCTGTCTTTCTTGTGATACATCAACTTCACAGGCGAAGAATATACCTGGCTCAGAAGTGGTGCAGTTTCTCATGGGTGTGTCTTAAATACTCTATATTCACACACCCTAAGGTCTTCCTTTGGGAGCTTTTAGAAGGGGCTTATCTACGCAATGCTACACCAGTCCCACCATCAGGTCAATATGAGATTCTAGTTGCTATGAGAGAAGAGGTAATATATCATATTGGAAGTTAACATTTTTCTACACTTAAAATGTATTTCCGATGGATTCTTACCTCCTCCTACCCTCCCTCCACACTTCCGGTGTCTTATTATTTTTATGTTGCTTAATCGCGAAGTGAAGTGAGGCTAAGGTACATATAGGGAGTCAGCTGTGCTAGAAGTTGTGTCGCACTCATACTGGTGAAGGGTAGTCACATGCTCATTTGCATGCTATCACACGGCTGCCTTATATAAAGGAGTATCAAGGCTAGTGGCAAACAAAATTTTATGAGGTAAGAATCTATCAGAAATACATTTTCAGTGTAGGAAATTGTTAATATCAATAAATTAACAAGTAAATAGAACATGAAACTTCATTCGTAGTTTGTTGAAGTAAGTCATTAGTTTGATTTTTGAGGTCACATTCTGGAACCAATTTTATTTATTTACACTTTATTCTTAAAATAGAATTCATTTCCTCCTAGGTTCTTGAGAAACATCCTGACTTACCGTCATACGTGATGAGAAGTTTTGTGTCCAACTATCTTGTAGCCTCATCATGTGATATATACAGACAGACTGTGGAGCACATGCTGTATGTTATTTAGTTATACTTGTATTTAGGTTAACTTGGGCATCACATAGAATGACATACCAAAATACTAGCTGTTATAGTTGGTCTAGTACAGAATGATATAGCAAAATACTGTCTGTTACAGTTGGCCTAGTACAGAATGACATAGCAAAATACTAGCTGTTACAGTTAGCCTAGTACAGAATGATATACCAAAGTACTAGCTGTTACAGTTAGCCTAGTACAGAATGACATACCAAAGTACTAGCTGTTACAGTTAGCCTAGTACAGAATGACATACCATAAACTAGCTGTTACTAGTTAGTCTAGTATAAATAACATAATATTAACAGTAGCTTCTTAAATTAGTACCTGGCATACAACTAATGTTAAACTTCTGAACCA
>NW_013670488.1:65989-67728 GCF_000517525.1 Limulus polyphemus | reverse complement strand
GTTACAGTTAGTCTAGTATAAATAACATATATTAACTAGTAGACTCTAAAATTAGCCTGGCATACAACTAATGTTAACTTCTGACCAGATGAAGCCATGTACTCAGAGCAAAACTAAAAATCAACCTGACAGTAACATACAAAAATACCAGCTGTTAAACTTTATCTAGCATAGAATGGAATACTAAAGTACTAGCTGTTACAGTTAGCCTAGTACAGAATGACATACCAAAGTACTAGCTGTTACAGTTAGCCTAGTAGAGAATGACATACCAAAGTACAAGGTCACAAAAACCCAAAACATCCCCATCTGTTAATATGGAGACCAATTTGTCACACTATTTTTGCTCTATAACTCAATCAAAAATGATCAGATTTTGATGAAACTTGGTGGACTTGTGTAGAATATTATTCCTCATTGTCCTGCCACAAATGGTCCATATACATTGATAATGATGGAGACATGTTTGTATTTTGTGTGGTGGAAGTATGTGCTCTATTTAGTGCCCCTCTACTTTCATTATGAATGTGAACAGTTTTTTCTTATAACAAACATGTATTTCTGGTCGATGCATGATTCAAAATCCATACATGACACTATAGGTCAATCAGACCAGGAAACAAGGTGACAGTTACTGACCACAAATCACCTGCATTTACAGTGAGTACCAGTTTACAACAATATTTCTAAGAACAGTCGTCATTCACAGTGGGTACTGGTTACGAAATTTGTCTGAGGAAGATTTTCACAGTAGCAATGTATGTATAAAATGTAATAGGTATTGAGACGTCATGAGAGTGATATATGCTAGAATCAGGTCTAGTCATAGTACTCCAAAACGAAGATGCATTGAAATTTCAACATCATTAATAATAGGTGATATTTGTTTATACAAGAAGACAGTGCATGTATTGTATCTTTTACATTCTATAAGGAAGTGATTGTTTTGAATAAAGCAATGATTTATGTGACGATAATAACATAATATGCCACTTTTATTATGAAATTTCTACAATTTTTGACAATGTACAGTAATAAACTACTAAGTTTATTGTACGTGCAGTTTACGTTTACCAGTTGTGTGATCACCATTACTAGTTTGCACCCTTACATTTATTGTTTGATGAAACACTTATTAATAGTGTCCATTGAACTCAAAGTGATTGATTGAACTCTCCAAAGAAGTACTTCATTACAAATGTCAGATTATTAAGGTTTCAATGTATATATAAATATGTCAGATTATTAAGGTTTCAGTGTATATATAAATATGTCAGATTATTAAGGTTTCAGTGTATATATAAATATGTCAGATTATTGAGGTTTCAGTGTATATATAAATACGTCAGATTATTGAGGTTTCAGTGTATATATATATTTAGACAGAGAGAGACACACACAAACATATTCACGTAAATTACAGGAACCCCTTGTAAGTTGTTGGTATTGACAACATTTCAAACCTGATGCTGAGGCTGTCTTTAGGCCTGTCTGCAAACAACGTAACTGTCAAAACTCTCTTGAGTATCTTCATTGAACAAACAATCCTTACAAAAACACTGCTACATTTATTTTTGAAAAAAAATTCATAAATGAAATTGTGCAGTATAAACTTCATAAAATAATATGTATTTTGCAAACTACCTACAGAGGGAAAATAATCACTAAAATAGAATTGAGGAAATTATTGATAAATTTTTTTAATTTGTGTTTGTGGGTGTTGGGTATTTCTCACATTA
>NW_013670488.1:63726-64989 GCF_000517525.1 Limulus polyphemus | reverse complement strand
TTGTGTTTGTGGGTGTTGGGTATTTCTCACATTAGTTAATAATTATATTATTATTTTTGGATACTGAGTGGTGAATCTACTGATTTCCAGGGCTGAAAATGAAGATGAAGCTCTGTGTCAGTGGATAAGATGGTGGTTGCCAGAGATTTTATCAAACCTAATGGGAAGCTGTAGGTAAAGCAGATATCTTTGTGGGTCACCTGTGTAAGCATTAAGTTAATATATATATGTATGTCAAAAAAAATTTAGTAGATGTAAAATAGTAGTTATAGAAATAACTTCCTTTGCATTTATGTTTTATTTTGCTTCAATAGTTTTTATAGTGAGTTGAAAGAATTATAATTTTTTTTCATATGACTGTTAAAAAATACAGTCTAGCATCAGACTGGCTTAGAACTACATGTCAAACTTAGTGGAGTTTTGTCAAGCTCATCATGCCTTTATTGTCAGTTTTCACACTAATTAATGTAACTGATTCAAAAAAGTTTATGCATTTCACTGAAATACTAACTTATGAGACTTTTACAGTTTCTGTAGAAAACCTAAGAAGCAAATACAACTGATATTTTTTTAGGGTGAAGCAACAAGGTGTTGTTAATCATTTGTTGCCATGGACTCTGAAAGTTCTTCCTGCATCATACAGTTTGTTGAAGGAGAGAGTGAAAGACCAGAATGATTATGCTGAAGTTACACTTGCTCGAATAGCAAGGCAGAGTGGAGTTTGTTTGTTTAATGATATTGTAAGTTAGTTTTATAAAACATTGCTAGGAAACAAACATAAACATGTAATTTAAATTACTGATGTTCTTAAAGTATTTTACAATTAAATCTTTGGAGAGAAAGAGCAAATCACACAGTGACATTTTTCTCATTTGTTTACAAACTTTTGGCATGAGTTTTCCTTTACTCTTACAAAACGTTTATAATTAAATCTTAAGTTAACACTATTTTCTTCTAAATAATACCTAAGTTGCTTCATTGCATATTTTAAAGTTTGTTAATCTATTTTTATTCACATAGTTCAGTGGTTCTTTACTGTTTTAAACTTGGGTCACAGAACAGAGTTCATTACATAAAATATTACTGTAATAATTCCAGACAGAGTACACATGTTTAATGCAATTCTATACTCACACACATACATGCAAAGCATGAAAAGATTCTTGAGCCAATTACTCAGGTATACACACACACACACACACACACACACACACACACACACATAGAAAGTGTGTCTCTAAAATAATTAAAAGTTATAACGAC
>NW_013670488.1:54950-63705 GCF_000517525.1 Limulus polyphemus | reverse complement strand
AATTAAATACTTAAGTTTAACTACTATTTTCTTCCTTAAACTAATACCTAAGTTGTCTTCATTGTCATATTTTAAAGTTTGTTTAATTCTATTTTTATTTCTACATAGTTCAGTGGTTCTCAACTGTTTTAAACTTGGGTCACAGAACAGAGTTCATTACATAAACTATTACTGCAATAATTCCAGACAGAGTACACATGTTTAATGCAATTCTATACTCACACACACACACACACACACACACACACAATGAAAAGTGTGGTCTCTCAAATAATAAAAGTTTATAAGACTCAAGCACCTGTTTGTACCTAGTCTTGCTCACTAACTTAAAACTTATGTTGTGTCTCATGTTGTGTCATTATGAAACTTGCTATACTGATAAAGATATGTGATGTAGTTGGATTGCAATTATGTGACAAGTATGTATTTACACAGTGAATACGTGGAACTCCAATATCTTGTGGAACCCTGGTTGAGAAGCACTGACATAGTTAATAATGATGTCACAAAAAGTTTGCTCCTATTATGCAAGAAAATAATTTTTGGAAACTCATTAATATTTATCCATAATTCACTCATGATCACTGAAAAAAATAATTACATTTTCAACAGTTGTTTTTCAATAAAGCTTTTTGAGTTTGTTGGCACAGAGGAAAAGCTTGTGATAGGGCATACATTTTTACCTCCATTATACACTTATTTCTGTGTAAATTTGAATGTGTATATTAAACATTTGTGTGTAGAACAAATATGTAAGCAGAAAGGATAACAGTTAAGCATTATTTTAACAGTAAGTGGCACGTTTCATCACATAGTGTTTTTTGTATGTATGTGTTTGTTTTAGCTGAGTTTAGTAATAGGTTTGGTTAACTGGCCTAGTTATTTTATAAAGTAATGAAATGATCCATTTATTGCCGTGTTTGATCAATTTCAAATAATAAAAGACTTATTTAATTACATTTGTCATAAGACATTAGAATTAGGCTAGATATATTTTTAACAACTGGCTTATATAAACAGTATTCTGATCACTGCTGTGTTTGTTGTATCCTAGCAAGGATGAGAAGCTCTGTTATTGAGTGAAAAACATTGTTGGCAACAGACATGGTGGACATAGTGTGATTGAAAACTGTTATAAATTCTCATTGTTATTGAAAAACCCTAAGGATATGAATAAAGAATGTAGTGTTAAAAAAAATATATATATATCTTTTGACAAATATAATTTATTATAATCATGCTTTGCTATACATTAACCGTACAGTAATATATCTATACAGCAGAGTTAAGATATTGTTTTTTAATTTTATTACATGTGTGCTATCTCATAATAAGGCAAATTATTTCTGTTGTAAAATAAATGGATGTCTGTATAAATGTCAAATTACTGAAACAAGAAAGATTGTGTTCCTTATGAAGCAATACACTTATACTGGAAGGTCTAATATTCTAGCCACAAGATCTTGTCCTTAAGACACTAGCCCATATTGACGAAAGTGTTCGCATTGAAGCAGTAATGTTAGTATGTACATCACAGAAGAAGACTGGTAAGTCCTGAACTAGATTATTTTCCTTCTTTTCTGTTCTTGTGCCTCTGTTTATATGTAACCATTTTGCTTAACTTATTATTTTCATTTACTTGTAACTCATATTGACATCTTTGAAAGTAAAACAATTTTCTGTGTGCTTTTTTCAAGTTATTTTTTTACTTATTGAAGTAGTTTTGTAAATGATTGCTTTTCTGTAGACGTACCAAAGGCAAACTTTAGTTTTTCTTTCTTTTTATCAACATTAGAGCTCCCTACTTTGCTGGAGATTGAGACACTGAAAGATTTCTTATCCAACAACCTTAACATAGATAGCGGCCCATTTCGCTGCCAACTGTTCAAGCATGTCACGACATTTCTTGTTCGTATCAGGGATGGAGCACTAAGTTCAGTTGATTTTAAAAAACAAAATTTATTTACCAGCATTCCATCAGTATTGAAAGAAAGTATTTGTAAGTATATTTAATGACCGTTATTATAAAACTGAAAAGAGTAAAATTGTAGTCATGTTTTGTTTTTATTACTTATTAAATTCCGTAATGCTTACTGGAGTGTAGTCCACATAAGTATGAATAAAAGAAACAACCATAAACTCCAGGGAATCTTCTGAAGTTTTTTTTTCATTTGCTCAACCTTTTGGTTTTACGCCTTCATCAGGGGGCATACATCTTACTTTAATGGACTTAGCATGCATATATATGTATCTATGTATGTGAGTGAAATAATGTATACAATATGACACCATCTATTGAATGGCACCACCAACAAAAATCCATAAATTTCTCACTTTGGATATTCAAGATTCAGACAGAAAAATAATTATGGTATGTGCAACAACCACTTCGTTATCACAGAACATAATTTTAAATTACAGTACTCTCCTCACAACAAGAACACAACTTTCACTAAGACTGTAATGAGGGTTTGATTATGTCTTTATTGATGTAATTTATAAATATAGTACCAAAAAGTGGAGTTCTTAAGAATATTATTTTTTTCAGTATAGGGTACCACTTTTAATATACAAAAACATTACAGTTTATATTGGCACAATCCAAACACTTTTTCCCTTACAATACTTTCCAGAATAATCCTTTTTTTAAAAAATGTTCACTTTTTCTAAATTTTTCAATGAGGTACAAATTCTACGATTAGTAATTACTAGCACAAACAGCCACCTGTGACGTTTCTGCTAGTATTCTATAATTAACTCAAGTTAATATAGTCTGTTACAGAAAATTAATGTTCCATGTGAAGGCGTAATATTGAAATGTTGAGTAAATAGAAAAATTACTGTAATAATCTGATTTAAATAAACATATGCAATGACAATATTTCAGGAAAACATTACAACTAGTCTAGTTGAATGTTATTGGAGATGTATTCATGATGTTAGGAAAACTCTAGGTTCGAGAAATCAATTTAACACAAAAATATGATACCCTATAGCCCTAGTGCTTTTGAAAGGTGGACTTTAAGGGCAAACTGAAGAAGTAAGGTTCACCTTTTGAAAATCCTCGAGTTAGAGTGTATGGTACACTTGTGTTATTAAATTGGAAGTGTATTGATACTAACATGGATATCTCATGTTGTAATGATCATCTCTTAGGAAAGGCAGATACAGAGATAGGGAATTCAAACTGCCTCTATACTGAGATATTAACAGTTCATTAAACTTTAAGTTCTATGAGAACCAGCAGGTTATACTGTGATTAGTAAACAAAGGAGTTCACTAATATACATAAAAGTTACGTTAAGATTACCATCAGTAAGTGGTGCTTATAATAAGTCTAGGAGTTAGCAAGTCCTAGTTAAGGAAGTGTTTAATTAAAACTTAATTAGCTAAACATGAAGAGCATTTTTATTCCTACATCCTGGTGTCATAATTTTATGTTAAGTGTTTTGAAATTATGAAGTGTACATCATGTTGAGGTAGGCAGTAAAAATAAGATAGCTGTGAAAAATGTTTGTTTTTTCCAGTCCTGTTGATTAAAACATGACTTCTAACTTTGCACTTAACTAGTTGATATTGCTCATGTACTGAATCACACACAGTGGCCCCGCTTACCTCCTTCCATTTTTGGAAATGGTCCCTTATATACAATTACTTCAATATATAGTGTGAATATCCAATCGAAAGCTCAGAATGTTACCCCTAGAGGCTTTTTCAGCCATTTTAAAGCGTTAGGATGCCATCTCATACTTTCAAATTAAGATTTTAAGGAGGTCAGTTGTGTCTTTAGCCTGCTTGAAATTTCATATTTTTTAGATCCAAATACAGCTTAATTACTAAGATTGATAAATTATAGTAGAATTCTATGGTATTGATATAGTAATTTATGATTTTTTGGTTAATCAACTATATATATAAAACCTAAAATTAATTATTTTGTTTCGTATCCTCCACGTGCAAAATTTTAAAAGGCTTATCAACCTACGTCAAGCAGCATGTTACAAAGGCTGTAACTAGAAGAGATAATTGTTTGCTTTACTTCTTTATTTACTGTTATCTGTTTTTAAAAAATAAGTTCAAGAACTTCTTTGTAAATTGTATTAATGTAGATACATACATAATATGTAATAACTGAAATGTGACTGTATTTTACAAAATACTAGTCCACTAAAACACAGCCTACACTAAAGGTCAGTTTTATAATATTTGATACGGTAACATGGGAGCATGTGTGCCATGTCATTGCAATATCTGTATTATTAGTCAGGTATGGTTGAAAGGTCGATATAATAAAAATAATAAATATATATAAATGTATAACGTTATGAGATCTGAGCTATTTAGTCTAAATATTTATGTTTTAGTTTTATGATTTGTTGTCATTCTAGAATGAAAGAGACATAATTTATATTTATTTCCTATTTTTTATGGTGGTTACAAGATCGATCAAATCTACCGAACCCATACAGAGATTAACTAGTGAAAATAATAGATAAAAGTTAAAGTTTTTACTTAAGACATTATCTGGACATTATAAAGATTTCGCATGTGAAATATGAAAATTTTCTGATGCATAAAAGTATGTTTAATACAAAAATGAAAATTACTTCACATGTTGGATAGGCAACATGCAAAAAGAAAAAAAGCATGAGAAAAACATTGCTTAACAAACTTTACAACTTAATAAACAAAATTTGATATTTTGCTTATGAAAGCATTGTAATGTTTACTGATAATCTGCCAAATTTTGTTAACAAATGCTTACTAATTTAAGAGGTATAGCATGAAAACTATAACAAGCACATAATAGTTATAATGTCAGTACCAGGGACCGAGCCCATGCTGAAAGATTTAATGGTTGTGACAAAGGAGTTTTTTTCAACTGTGTTGACTAAAACAGGATAATGTAAAAAAAAAATGCAACAAAGATTAATAATAATTTGAAGTTTAACCTGATTCTTGAACTTTTTTCAGATAATATGAATCTTGCAGGCTTTTTTGATTGACTTAATAATGAGAAATCTCATTCCTGGCTTTGAATCTTTCAGACTTTATTGATTGGCTGCTAGGCCTAATCACAAAGAATTTTATTCCTAACTTTGAATCTTTCAGGCTTTGTTGATTGGCTGCTAGATTTAATTGCAAGGAACCTCATTCCTGGCTCATCCTTTCAACGTCGCCACTCGTGTTTATCCATTTTCCTCGTTATCCTGGAAACATTCTGTTCTGAACCCAATCCTCAGAGAAAAAAGGGAGTTCCTCCAGGTAAGCTATTTTCAAGTGGCATTGATGCTTTAAGTTATTGTAGAATTTTTCAATATACTGATTTCTCATGTTTCAGGTTTTTCAGCATGTTTTAGGACTGATTGTTTGAACTAATTTTATAATGCCAAGTTTAAAATAACTACTGTATCAGCTTTGGTAAGAAAACACAGTTCCATGCTAGTGGGTTTTCTTATTTATTTTTGAGTTAAAAACATTTAAATTATCATGGTAATGCTATAAATGTTTAGAACCTGAATGATAATGTTGTTATAAAGATTTTTCACTAAAAATGACTGGTGATAAAAAAAAAATATTTGTAAATAAAAAATATCTGCAATTTAAAAAAAATGGTCTGTAACAATTCAGCAAAAGAGCTCAGACCTGATGGGTTAACATACGAGAAGGACACCTCAGGAAGTTGTGTCAACTGAAATAGGCAGTGAAACAGAAGATTGTGATTTTTTTATAGGATGACTGTAGTTGTATACACAAAATGCCTACAAAACTAAATCCTTGTACACTGTCTTGGTGGCGAGATGCATGATGTTTATAAATATTCTAATATTGATCTAGTCCAGCGTTTCCTAACCTTTTTTGCTGCAGTGCCACCTTCAGCAAACAATGAGTGTTAATGCCACCATCTAATAAGTTTTTAATACAAATAATGAAAGTGGTGTCAAAAAAAATATGCTCAATGAATGGAATGGGCATTATTTTTCACAAACACACCCACACAATGATTTTTGATCAAATAGTGTTGAAAGAAAAACCCCTATCTCTTCTGATATAATTTTAACAAATATAATTTTGAAACTCTCAAAACTTTTTTCCACCCCCCTGCTGCTTCCCTCAAAATTTACTGCCCTCCTGAATTTTAAAAACGTCCACTAGGGGGCAGTACCACCCAGGTTGGGAAACACTGATCTAGTCAATAATAATCTCACAATTAATGTTAGTAGAAGCTTAATACAATTATC
Source organism: Limulus polyphemus (assembly GCF_000517525.1). Lineage (NCBI taxonomy): Eukaryota > Metazoa > Arthropoda > Merostomata > Xiphosura > Limulidae > Limulus > Limulus polyphemus. The sequence goes on along the minus strand of NW_013670488.1, from coordinate 57,463 downwards.
ATGTTGATAGACTTATCCACAATATCTAAGTGCTCATTGTTAAAGTGACTGAAATATTTGTGCATTTACACTGTGAATAACTATGATGTAAGAATTCTCACAAAGTAGAGTTCAAAAGATCCAGAAATGGGGCACTTTTGAATAATAAATTGCAGTTTTTCTTCAGGAAGAAAAAAAATGAAGAATAGTCAAATATTTGAAAGTGTTCGAGTCTTTTGTACTCTACTGTGTGAACAAGATGGTGTTTTTCTTTTTTGTTCTCTGTATATTTATAGAAATGTTCCCTGGTGGGTCAGCTATAAACTTATGGAATTACACAACTAAAATCTGGGGTTTGATTCTTCATTGAGGGGACAGTGTGCAAATTACTCATTATATAGCTTTGAACTGAGTCAAATTTAAAGAAATAGTTTTTTTTGTAAAACAAAAAACAGATATTAATGAAAGTATTTTGTAAAAAGAAAACAGTCACCCCATTGTAATGGTTTCTCTTTAAATGTGTCTTTTTTTTTTTTAACTTAAAGATGTGTTCTCATTTACTGATAAGATATTTTAAATTTCAAATTGAAGTAACAAGGTTTTGTGTTTAGTTCTCAAAGCTGTGCATAAAATGAGTGTTTAAAGTTGAAATGTGGGATACTTCCAAATAAATTGAACAGGACTTATTCCTTATCTTTACTGGAATAAAAAGAAAATAGGAATTTGTTCATAATGTTTCTGATTTGTTTTTTGTTTTTCATTTACAGCTAAAACTCATCTGCTTGTCCAGCTTGTACAAAACAATGGGAAATGGGACTTCTTTACTGTGCCAATATTGTATACTATTATGACCTGTATGATGGATATGGTTGATGAGGTAAGGCTAAAATTATTTATCAAATTATTTCTTTAAACAGCAAAATTTTATAGAAAACTGTTTGGTTCATAAAGTAATTCAGGTAATTTTTGTAAACATTATGGAAAATTGGATTTTAAAATGTGTGTATGGTTTATTCTTGTCAGTTTGGAGATTTATCTGTTTTGGTTCAATTTTGTAGAAGTCTGCTTTGTTAAAGTGAAATGTAGAATATCTTGTATAATGAGGAATGCATACTTGATTTTTTTTAAGAATTAATTTTTTTTTTCTATAACAGAAGACAGTCTTTTAATTATAAAAAAAATTTAATGACTTTATGGTAACTTTATTCTCATCCAAATTTTAGTTTTTGAAAGGACTTTCATAGTTTGTTACAAACAAAATGATTTATGTTAAAAGAATTTGATTACTTGGATTGATTGTTGCTGGTGTTTCAAAACGTAACTTGGATTGATTGTTGCTGTTGTTTCAAAACGTAACTTGGATTGATTATTACTGGTGTTTCAAAACGTAACTTGGATTGATTATTACTGTTGTTTCAAAACGTAACTTGGATTGATTGTTGCTGTTGTTTCAAAACGTAACTTGGATTGATTATTACTGTTGTTTCAAAACGTAACTTGGATTGATTATTACTGTTGTTTCAAAACGTAACTTGGATTGATTGTTGCTGTTGTTTCAAAACGTAACTTGGATTGATTATTACTGTTGTTTCAAAACGTAACTTGGATTGATTATTACTGTTGTTTCAAAATGTAACTTGGATTGATTATTACTGTTGTTTCAAAACGTAACTTGGATTGATTATTACTGTTGTTTCAAAACGTAACTTGGATTGATTATTACTGTTGTTCCAAAACGTTTTATTTATATTTCATAAATATATCACAAACATTGTGAAAATGTTTTTTTTTCCTAATTGATTAATAACAGATAAAAGAACTTGCAGTTAAAATCCTTGAAGATTACTTTCCATGGCCACCACCAGATGGCATTTTGCATTCACTAAGTGAAGAGATGTTGGCTTCAGCATTAAGATTGTGCAACAGTCCTCATGTCCAAGAATGTGATACTGGAGCTTTCATCCATCGTTTGTTATTCATCAGGTTAGGACCACATATTTTTTCAGATCTGTTATGTGGGTGTTTGGTATTTTTGTGTTATCAGAGTTTTACTTGTATATTAGGTCGTCAAGAAGTTAATATCACTTTTTTTTAGATGAAAAACCCCCACAACTTATATATCAAAACAAAACATTTATTAAATGAAATAGTCTCCATTCTTATCGATGATGCATTTCCATCTTACAATCAGGTTGTTAATGCCCTGATTAGATAAATCACTTGGCTTTGAAGCAGAAACCATGTTGATGTCCTCTTTGACACCTTCCACAGTTGCATGCGTTTTCCCATTAAGATGGTGTAGCAGTGAATGTAAAAGATGGTAATCTGATAGTGTCATATCTGGAGAATATGGTGGGTGTGGGAAAACTTCCCAACCCAACTCCATAATCTTGTGTTGTGTCAGACGTGCCACATGTGGGTGTACATTGTCGTGGAGAAGAAGAACACCTTTCCGATTGACCAGTGAAGGGCGTTTCCGATGAAGGGCTTGATTTAAACGTTCCAGTTGCTGACTATAGATCTCTGCATTGACA
>NW_013670488.1:41411-54008 GCF_000517525.1 Limulus polyphemus | reverse complement strand
TCGAAATGAATTACTCCTTTGATGTCCCACCAAATGCAAAGCATCACTTTTTGTGGATCAAGTCCAGATTTTAGGGTTGAAAGTGGTTTTTGTTTAGGACTGAGCCATTGTTTTTGCCATTTAATATTTGCATAGAGAATCCATTTTTCATCACCGGTGACACTTCTGTCCAGAAATGGTTCATGCGCTTTACGTGCCAGAAGAAACAAAGAAACGTTCACACGTTGGAAACGATGATCATCGGAGAGTTCGTGAGGCACCCAAACACTGTCTTTATGGAGTTTTCCCATATTCCTTAGATGTTCATGTATTGCTTCATGAGAGACATGCAATTTCAGGACCATTTCACGAGTGTGTTGCCTTGGGTTAGACTCAACAAACGTCAGACATGAACGAAATTTGCTGAACCATCGTTGACACTTATGAACGTTCAAAACATTTCCATAAACTTCTTTGATACTCTTTATGGCTACAGAGGCATTGTTTCCATTCTTGTATTCAAACAGCATTACATGTTGAATGTGTGTCTTGTCATGTGCCATCACTATAAGGGATTAGAGTATATTAAACTTTACACATTATATAAGCTACACTAACGTGACATTTAGGTGGTTTGTTTAACTATTATACGTGATGTATGTTGTTTTTTTTGTCAACAGCAAATGGGGAATAAGCTGCTGCCTGTTTAACAAACTCTCATTATAGATCCATATAATCTGTTATTTCAGGATCTTGAAACAAGATAATGATTTTAACATTTCTTTTCATTTAAGAGCTCAGTTTGTGTATATTAATTTACATTTGAAGTAAGGAATGTGTGTGTGTGTATATATATATATATATCTTTACACAAGTCCCCTGGTTGGTCAGCGGTAAGTTTCTGGACTTGCAATGCAAAAATTCAAGATTTGATTTCCTATGGTAAATATAGTACAGTTAGCCCCTTGTGAATCTATGAACTTAAACAACAGTGACATATATACACACACACACACACACATCAATAAATATTTATGGTTTATTGTTTTTTCATTTTCTAGATGTGTAGTAAGATCCAAGATGCAGATTAACTTAACTCAAAAGGAAATATTGACCACTACTCTGGATTATAACAGCTACATTGAATTGGACTACCTGACAGAGCTTCTGAGAATGGCAGAGAAACAGTTCGCTTTAGCTGAGAATAATTTATTGAAAGCTGCAGCAAATGCCCCAGTACATGGTACATATAATAATTTTTGTATCTTGCAAGGGTAAGATAACATTAAAACCTGGTTTACAGTTGAAATTATACCTATGAATGAAACTTAACAGACCATTTTAACATTCATTTTCTTTGATAGATCAGTAATTCAAAGTTTTAAGCATTTGAAAAAAAAATACCAAAACATATTTACTCTTAAAATTGAAAAAGCTGGTTTATTCAATTGTCAGGTATACTTCATGCTTTGCATCGAGTCATGACAGATAAACCTGAAGCCCTGAGTCACTTACTAGAGTTGATTCCTGGAGATGAACTAACTGTGATAAAGATGCAACATTTGATGACAAATGTGTTTGACCTCTGTGACAGTATTGTGAAGTTTATGCTAGAGGCCATGGGATCAGGAAGTGACATCAGCAAAGGTTTGTATCCTACTTATTTATTGTTACTGAATGTTATCAAATTACTGAATTAATTTGAAGTCTGTATCCTAGGAAATGTTAATGTTGATGTTTGTCCTTGAAAAGAAAAAAAAGTAAAACCCAGTCCCAGGTACAGTTTTGTTTATGGTTTTGAAACATGATGATATTTTTCTAGTAAAACTAAAACTGTAGAAGAAGTGAACTACTGAGGTAATCTGTATAAATAAACTATGTGGCACCGATTAAATAATTAAAATAAGTTTAAATCAAGTGAAGACTGTGTATTATTTAGGGATGGAAGGAGAGAATATATGTGCTGATGTTTCTGTTTATCAACACTATATTTTAAGGTCTGTGCAAGAGCTCAGCTAACAAATGTTTCCGCATATTAAATATATCTTCAAGTTTTGTACACTAAAAGAACTTTTAAATCTTTTTTTTCTTTCTCTCTATTGTCGAGGACAGTTAAGCCTAATTTTTTATAGTAATGATAGTAATACACTTGATAATTTTTATTTAATTAAATAATGCACCAAAGGATATAGACTAATAACATAACGCACAACATTTTTCTGGCTTTCTAACTATGTGACAAGAGCTGTTACAAATTCATCCGAGCTAGTCATTAACTTTTCCATGGGAATGAAGCTTGTACTCTGAGTGAAATTGTTGCTTATCTGTTCAGAACACAATGTTATATAATACGTCATTTGATAGATGAAAAACTTGACTATCTATTGGTTACAGGTAATTTATAATTAAATATAAGCCCTCCTGCCACACCCACCTGTCACATCCTCTCTCTTTCACAATTCATTGATAGTTCTCTTGTCAGATTTTCTATTCGATTTCTCTGTAACCAAACAAAATTACAGGCTATAAAAATTATGGTTTGTTTGAGCAATAAAGATTTTATAGAGAGTATTTTACGTTTAATTTTGTACTTTTTCGAGGGGTGGTGGATAAAATAGGCATGATGACATGCTAAGAGAAAAATGTGGGTCACACTAGTGGAAATTCAAGATTTTTTTTTTATATTGCCTTGTTGAATTAAGAACTTAACTTGTATACTATTAAAATATGGATTATTAGCTGAGATTTTATGCTATTCTAATTGATATAACATGAACAAAAAAGTAGTTTAATAAAATTTTAAATGTATAACACTAAATCCTTGTGCATGTGCAGTAAAGGATACTCGGAGTGATAGGTAAAGAAAAAGAAATAGATGCATAATTTCCAATCCTATGTTACAAATGAGTTATTATTTCACCCGGGTACTCCAACTAATGATTTATAAGAGTATTTTGAAAGTATCTGTTGGAGAGAAAAAATATACATATGTATGGTTTCATATATTAATTTCTATAACACTAAATATTTTTTATATGTTCTCTTTGTACAGAGGTGGCACCATCATTCGAAGAGATGAGTATTGCTCTACAAAATGTGGCTTACAAGTTTCGGGAAAACCAGATCTCAGAAGATGATCCAGCTCTGCCCTGTGATTACCAGCTTCTGATATCTTGTTGTTGGCAGTCCATTAAGGTTCATATATCAACTTCTGTATTTCTTGAGTAATGTTTTATAGTTTTCAAGATTCATGATAAGAACCATTCTGTTAATCAAAAGTATTGTATACAAACCATATGTTTTGTAATACATAATAATATTTTGTATCAAGATATTTATTATATAACTAAACAGTTTAAATGATGTAACACCAATACTTAAGGTATGTGGACAATTGCAGTTTTCTAACAAATCATTCAAGTGTAACAAATAAGGAAAAAAAACTGTATAATTATACTAGTGTTTCTTTTCTTTACTTTTATGTCACACAGTTCCTTATCAACACACACCAGCAAGCTAAGGCAATATCTTGAAAGATACAACATTTAGTATATCCTTTTCTTTTTTATATAGGAAAGTTGTTTCTTTCTCGCTGATCTTATTACAGTCATGTTTTCGGAGCACCCTAAGCTGAAGCATTTTATTGATCATACCCTGGTACAAAAAGCTGTAAATTGCATGGTATCTGTTCTGATGAGATGTCGGCACAAGGTGAATTTTTATTTTATCTAGACTTAGTTTCATAGTATAAATTGTATGGAAAATAAAGACACAATTTTTTATATAAGTGTTAATAACAATAATAAAAAGTAGTGGTGACAAGTGTATTACGATAAGATAAAAAGATTGAATTGGTTGTGCTTAAGCACCACTACTGGATGCTGTAGTTCCAAAACATACATACGTCCGCTGACACTTATAGCAATTTCACTATCTTCATCTTTGCCATCTAAACATCGTATTCGCTTACTCTAGTCTTTGTAACCCACTCGACTGCCCTCAGCAATATCTCATTTGCAAAACTATACATTGACCCTCACACGCCCTATATGCTGGTACTGTATATAAATACTGTATGCTGACAATATAACTTTTTCTCGACAAAGTGCTAGGAGTTATGTTTTGTGGCTAACATTTTCTTTTGAAGCATTTTGACAGTAGTCTTGTGTGTTTTTTTCCCCGTTTTCATTGGTTTTCTTTTGCTGTTCAAATAAAAAACTTCAGGTATGAATATCCATGTAATGGTCTCTGGCACGGTGGTGAACCAGACCTTGTCCATTCCTCCTTTGTTGTCTGTTTGTAGTCCGGGGGGGGTGGGGGGGTCACTCTCGGTGGAGGCTGTCCGTGATATGATTTGGGATGAGTTGGAGTCCATGAAGCCTGGAGGTTCAGAGTTTGCTTTTCATCATGAACCTAAGTATACTGAGGAGAATTTAGACACTATTTTCTGCTCCCTCTTTCACTAGGGCTGCCTCTGTTGAGGGCTCATCTGATCAGCCATCTTTTGCCTCTTTCCTCCAGTTAGTTACATGAGTCTGTGAAGCTTTGGGGATACACCCCCTTGCTTTTAAATCTACCATGCCTTGTTGTCAGATAGATCTTGGGGGTATTACTTTGTTCTTCCCCTGATATTGCTGTGTATGCTGGGATGTTTGCAATGCAATTACAAGAGAGTATTGCTATGTCTTTCTTCCCTCATTTATCAGAACAACATGCCCTGGCTTATCATTGTCTGGCTGTAATATATTTGGACACTCAACAGTTGGATTTGTTGTTAGATCTATGAGGTTCCAGGTTAGAACCTGTTATCCCTCTTACCAGAACTCCATTTTCACGGATTCATTTAACTCTTGCTACTATATTGTGAAACTTCTTTTCATGATTTCCGGGAGGTGCTCCTTTTTTGGCCTTACTAGTTTGCTGTTTGTTGTTAGATCTATGAGGTTCCAGGTTAGAACCTGTTATCCCTCTTACCAGAACTCCATTTTCACGGATTCATTTAACTCTTGCTACTATATTGTGAAACTTCTTTTCATGATTTCCGGGAGGTGCTCCTTTTTTGCCTTACTAGTTTGCTGGAGTCCCTGAAACTTTCGAAGCCTGATTTTCTATGACACGTTTGCAGGTTTCTTTATTGTCATTGACTACTCGCCTCTCTTCTATTTCAACGGGTAATTCTGGAGGTTTGATCATTTGCGTCTCACAGCCCCCACCTTGGACACCTCGTTCTATTGGTTTAAAAATCGGTTCCATCCGTATTCTCGAGGAAATTCAGAAGGTCAGGATGGCACCAGTGGTGTTGGTGTCTACCTTTCAGAAGGTTGGTCCCATTCATCCAGGATTCTATTATTGTCTTTTTCTGGTGATCACAAACACTAGAGATTGGCATCTTATCATCAATCTGTCTCGACTCAATATTTTCCTATAGCCTCCTCACTTCACCATGGAATCTTTTCTTCTACTTCAATCGCACTTCACACCAGATCTTTGGTTGACCAAGATTGTTACAGCCGCCTACCTTCACATCCCCATAGCAGAGTTTCTCGTCGATATCTACATTTTTGTGTACGAGGACCAGATGTAGCAGTTCCAAGCTCTCCCATTTGGACTTGCTTGAGCACCATATGTTTTCTGCTGAGTAGTATGGGCTTTTGAGCCACATCTTCATTTTCTTGGTCTGTGAACACATTACTATTTGGAAGATTGACTTCTTTTGGCATCAACCTGTCACGTTGCCACACTACATCCACAGATTCTCCTTTCCAAAGCCAGAAAGGCGGACTTCATATCAGGTTGGAAAAATCAATTTCTCACCAACTTCATACGTGGTTCATCTTGGGGTGTTTTTTCAATGCACTTTCAGTCATGCTCAACCTTCTCCCCTCAGACTTCACGCTAGGGAAGGGATTATCAAGCATTTGCTTATGTTACCTTCTCCCACTGCATGGATGGTTCTATCGGTTTTAGGGATTTGGGCTTCTCTAGAATCCCTCACATCATTTGATCAAGCCCTACAGTGGTCATTTTGTGGCCAGTGGCTCATGCATATCGATCCTTTGGATCTCACAGTCTCTTTGCTCAAACAATTTGCAGATCTCAAGTAGTGGCTAGATAGGAACAACACAAATATCAGAGTCTGGATACCACCTCCTCGTGTGGAAATCCACCTCTTCATGGATGCTTCTATTCACGGATGGGGTTCCTTTCTTCTGGGATAGGCATTCCTGGGTATTTGGACCAACTACGAATTTACCCTGCATACCAACATTCTCAAACTTCTTGCAGCACATCTAGTAATGATTCCAGGTCTTCCTGTCTTGCATGACAAAATGGTCATGATTCATCCTGACTACTCCACAGTGGTTTCATATCTTTCTCATCAGGGAAGTTCTCATTCTTGAGGTCTTGGTTTTTGGGCCTTGGATCTTCTTTTTTGGCTCATTCCAATGACGTCCATCTTTTGGCCCATCATATGCCAGGGGTTATGATTTCGATAGCAGATCACTTTTCTCTACCCCATCAGATTCTGCCACCAGCATGGATGTTCCATCAGGTAGTCTTTCAATGGATTTGTTCTCAGTTCAGTTCTCCAACAATAGACACCTTTGCAACCCATTGGAATGCTAGCCTACAGTTATGGTCTCCAATTCCACATCCACATGCTCTGGCAATAGATGCTTTCAGTCAAGACTGGACAGGATTCCATTTGTATGCCTTTCCTCCTATTCATCTCTTACCCAGACTATTTTCTATGATTCATTTCATCCCATGTTGGGTTCTCTTGTCAGCATCTTTTTGGCCTGCTCAGACATGGTTTCCTCTTCTTCAGTTGCTCCAAGAATGTTTACCACTACCTCTTCATTCATCCTTGTTGGGACAACTGCAGTCCAACATTCAACATCTGGACATTTAATGACTCCAGCTTCATGCACGGAAGCTATGCAGCCCTTTGCCCAACCATAGAGGTTTAAATTCTACAGTTTCTGTTTATTTAACTATATCCTACATCAACCTACTATGGCAATCTATCAATGGAAATGGACTACATATTGTCAATGGTGTCTTCAGTGAGCCTTCAACCCACTTCATCCAGCAGTCTCCATAGTTTCAAGTTTTTGATCATGGATTTTTTAAAGGTTTGGCTTCTACCTTACATTATATACAGCATCCTTCTATGTATACGAATGTTTTTTACTCCTGTGCAATCTTGTTTTATGATCCTTTTATATTCTTCATCCCAAACGACCGTTTCAGTTGCCTAATTGGGACTTTAGAGTTTTTTTTTTTATGCATTATTACTTTATCACTTCAAACCTATGGCCTCAATTTCTTTGTATCACCTTTCCCTCGAGGTATATTTCTATTGTTGTTAGCTTCCTGACACAGCTGTTTTTATTTATTTGTTATCTCTGTTCAGCAGACTCTCTATCCTTCCACTTATTTTTTTGCTCTATCCAGACAGATCCTTCCTATTGAATGCTCTCGCTGTCAGAGAAGGGAATAAATTATTTTTCTTATTCGTTTCCCAGGCATTTCTCATCTTTACAATCTATCATACCCAGATTTTTTGTGTCCAGTCAGAGTACTTAGATGTTCTGTGGCTTGTACGGAATTGCTCAGGGGCACTATGCACCAGCTTTTTATTTAGTGGGATCCTGCAGTGTCCCTGGATTTATTACCCATTACATTAACCAGGGCACTTCGAGAGTTGATTCCTATAACCTAGTTGGGGTTATCTGTTGTAGATCAAAATATGCTCCACATCACTTCTCACCAGATTTGGCACATATCAATGCCATTGTCTGCTCATCTGAACTGTTTTTTGGAGGATATTTTGTGGGCTGGTATGTGGACTTCTCCCAACACCCTCCTATCTCATTACCTTCATGATTTGGCAGTTTTCCTCCTCTGTGGGATTTTTGCTTAAATGTAAATTACTCCCTATAAAATTGCTCAAACAAAACATAATTTTTATACCCTTCAGTTTTGTTTGGTTACAGAGCTATCAAATAAAAAATCAGACCCCTCCTGCCACTGCCTCTCTTTCAGGACTTGTTAATAGTTTTCTATTACATTTAATTATATATTACCTATAACCAATAGAAAGTCAAGGTTTTCATCTATCAAATGGCATATTTTATAATGCTGTGTTCTGAACAGAATATTATCAATTCCACTCAGAGTACAAGATTCGTTCTTGTGGTAATGTTAATGACTAGCTTGGATGAATTTGTAGCTGCTCTTCTTGCATGGTTAGAAAGCCAGAAAAATTTTGAGTGCGAAGGGAAATTGTCTAATTTTTGCATGTTATTAGTCTATTGGGTAAGTATTTTAGTTGTTATTATAAAAGTGATTAAAATGTAAAAATAGAGATCTTTTTAGGTTAGTTAAGATTAAATTAGGTAAAATAAACAATAATAATAATAAAATAATAATTTTTCACAAGGCACACATGCAAGCAGTTCATGGGTAATGTAATTTGACAGCATAATATGAGTTGCACCTTCCTTGAGTGATTTACAACTTATAATGGTGCAAATAGTAGTTAGACATGGTTCAAAGGGCAATAAAACAACAAAATTTAATTATAAATAGATGTATACTGTTACGATCTTAAAGCTACTTAGGATAAATGAATGTAGTTTCATGTTATGATTTGAAGTCATTCTAGAAAGAAAAAAAAGGCTAATTTAGATTTATTTCAATTTTGTTTGGTAGTTACAAGGTCGGTCAAATTGGCTGATCCTATATAGAGATAGGGTTGAGAAAATAACACATAAAATATAAAGCTTTACTGAAAAACATGTTTGAAATGTATTTAGGAGGTTTTTGGGGATTACACAAAGGAAATTTGAGATTTTTTTAGATGAAGAAAAGTATTTTTAATGAAAATTACTTTGCACATGGACTATTCAAAACAAATACTCAGTATATTCATGGACAAATCTTTAATTTATTTTATTGAAAATACTTCAATAAAAAATATGATTTTTTTGTGAAAGACTGCCAAATTTGTGAAGATATACACTATATTGAAAATTAGAAGTATTAATTCTATAAAGACTTTAAATGAGTACAAAGAGGTCATGTGGTTGATCAAATTGATCAAGCACGTGTTGAGAGAGTTAAGTGAGATTGTTGTTTTACACTATTTTGATCATTCTTCTGATAAAAAACACTTGATTTAGGGTTTTGGTTGAGAGCTTTTGAAATTTTTGTTCAGGAGCCTTCATCAGTTTCAAATTCTTGTTCTATCTTGTTGACAGTGCCACGAAATATGTGTAGTTTCATTGCAATGACTTTTTGGATAAGATTCTTTTTCACGATCACAGCCTTCACTTTTATATATAAGTGTGTTGCTTCACATTTGGTCAAGCTAACTTGTTACTGTAGTTACAAGTTTTATTTAGATGTTTCCTTCCTGTTAATATACTACAGTAAAAGTTGAAACTCACCTGGCTGTTAAGTCATGAATAACAGCTAGGCGGTTGAATGTTTAATGAAAGAAGTCAGTTTTATGAAGGAAGTTACTAAAGGCCTGAAAGTCTTCTTTGTTTGAAAAATAATTTGATAAATATATATTTTCTTTGTTGTTTTTCTTTTAAGAATGATGAGAATAGTTAAATATGTAGAATGCCAAAACGAATATAAAATTATTATCAAAGAATTGGCCACCACCTATATTTTGGAAAAATGTGTTACTAAGTACATTTATTTTTTTGTTTTCCTGATTTATTAAGCCTTAAATGCACATAACATGTTGTACCAAAAGTACCCTAATGACTGAATGTTTTTATTAACAGTATTGTTTTATGTTTGTATTATCACATGATGCGTGTTGTGTCTCTTTAAAGTATGCTTTTTTGATACAGTGTTTAATCATATAATTAAATGTGTAGATAAAAAACAAACACTTATTAAACTTGAGTATAATTTAAAGAGAAAACCTGCTCTATAGGGAGCCATTGAAGCTTGTAGTTCTGCACTTCATCAGGTATGTGCCTCGTTGCTGAAGTCTTCTGACTTAAGTCTTGCAGCATTACCACAAAAGACTTTAGAAAAGGTAAGTTTGAAGGATTTGTATGATCTTGATATTTTCTAATCACCTTTCACAGTTTTAATACAAAGATGATGATGCAACCTGTTATATGTGGTAATCTAAAGAACTTAAAAATGAAAAATGTTTTCATATTTTCTCAGTTTAAAATATTAAAACAGATTTACTGTGCTGTGAAGAATCTTGTATTATAGGTACAAATGTATTAAAATTTTCTATTTGAAAAGAACAGTAAAAAAGGGTATATTAACATAACGTTTTGGAACAACATGGAACTTATTGGTCCATCTCAGCTGTTCCATTTTCTAAACTAAACTAAAAAAGGTTAGCAAATGAATTAAAATAAAAACAATCTTAAAGCTAGTCCTTATCATTCATATTGTTATCAAGCTTTTTCTTAAACTAACTTAAATTTACTGTTTCCACAACATTTGAAGGCAACCCATTCCAAAGGCCAACCACCCTGTTAGAAAAATAAAAGTGTCTTAGCTGAAGATGACTCATACCCTGCCAAAATTTATATTTGTGTCCCCTAGTCCTACTATTCTCACTAAGTATGAAAAAAGATGATGCATGAACACTATCAATTCCCTTTAAAATCTTAAACACCTTAATCAAATCCCTACTATCTCTTCTTTTTTTTCAAGAGAAAACAATTTCGGCGATTTCAGCCTCTCCTCGTATGACAACCACCCAGGCACCATTCTTGTAACCCTTCTCTGAACCCTTTCCAACAACTCAATGTCTTTCCTAAGGTAAGGAGCCCAAGATTGAACACAATATTCCAAATGTGGCCTAACCACTGACCTATACAATGAAATTATAACCTCTTTAGACTTGTATTCAATATTTCTGTAGATACAACCTAAAATCCTGTTTGCCCTACCACTAGTAACAACACACTGTTTGGATGGCTTTAGAGACTGATCAACTGTACACCAAGATCCCTTTCTTTCATGACACTGTTAAGGTATTCCCATCCAAATTTTGATAACCCACATGCTTTATCTTGCATTTATTATAATTAAAACCCATTTGCCATTTATTTGCCCAACTAAATCCTTTTGTAAATCACCAGCATCCTCTTCACAGCTAGCAACACCAAATACCTTAACATCATCTGGAAATTCAAGTAATTTATTGACCATTCCTTCATCTATGTCATTGGTGTAAATCAAAAAGAGTAAAAGTCCTGTGACTGATCCCTGAGGTACCCCAATTGTGACATTACTCCAGTTTGACTGAACTCCATTTGTAACAACTCTCTGCTTTCTTCCATCCAGCCACTCTTCTCTCCAATTTGATAACTTATCCCCCACACCTACAGAGATAATTTCTTTTACAAGCCTTTTATGTGGCACCTTGTCAAACCAAGTCAACACTCTTACCCTCATCTACATAAGCAGTAACCTTTTCAAAGAATGTCAAAAGGTTTGAAAGGCAAGATTTTTCCATGTTATTTATCCAATAAAATTCTAAACTTTGTTAAATGACTTTCCAAAGCATCTTTTATCATACTTTCTAAAACTTTTCCCAAAACTGATGCAAGACTAATAGGTCTGTAATTACTGGGACAATTATTATCACCTCCCTTGAAAAGAGGAGTTACATTAGCTAACTTCCAATCCTCTGGTACCTGCTCACTATTCAAGGACCGACAAAAATATAATAGCAAATGGCTCACATATCCAATCTTTAACCTCCTTCAAAACCTTTGAGGAATTATTATCTGGCCCAGGAGCCTTATTGTTTTTTAATCTTCTCAATTTTTTTCTTAACCAGCTCAGAATTAATGCAGTCATCTTGTTTGATCTCATTTCCATCTATGTACTCTTCAAGATGTGGAATACTGCTTAAACCTTCATTAGTAAAAACTGAAGAAAAAGCAAAATTTAATAACCCAGTCACCTCATAATCATCAGATACTAGCATAACTTTATCATCCCTCAAGTGTCCTACCCCCATCCTAACTTTTTTTTATCCTTAATGTAGTTAAAGAAATCTTTACTGTTAATTGTTACATTTTCAGCCAACCTTTTCTCACACATCCTTTTTAATGTCATAATTCCTTGTTTCACCAACTTTCTTGATCTTCTAAATCTCCTGTCATTCCAGTCAATTTAAATTTCGTAAATTTATGATGTTTTTCTCTAATTTTATCTCTTAAACTCTTTGAGAGCCAACCTGGTTTTTTACTTACAACTACCCATTTCTTTCTATAAGGAATATGTTTACCTTGAATATTTAAGAATTTTCCACATTGATCAGTGTATCCAAATAATTCAGCTGCCCAATTCACGACAGATAATTCTTTTTGCATCTCTTCAAATTTTGTTTTTTGAAATTTGCAACCAAAATATCATTATTCATTATCTCCATATGCAGCAAAACATTGTACCTAATACAGCAATGATCACTTGCGTCCAGATGTTCCCAATTTCCACCCTCTCGATCATTTATATATTTGAAGGTTAACCATAAATCTACAATAGCATTGTTTCTAGTAGGTTTCTTGACTAATTGGTAAAGAAAAGGTCTCTTGAACAGTTTCCAAGACCTTT